>NC_092099.1:18198680-18498680 GCF_045679555.1 Salvelinus alpinus | reverse complement strand
CGTAGAGCCCACCTTAGACCCCGGTGAAACAGAACCCACCGTAGACCCCGGTGAAACAGAACCCACCGTAGACCCCGGTGAAACAGAACCCACCGTAGACCCCGGTGAAACAGAACCAACCGTAGGGCCCACCTTAGACCCCGGTGAAACAGAACCCACCGTAGACCCCGGTGAAACAGAACCCACCGTAGACCCCGGTGAAACAGAGCCCACCGTAGAGCCCACCTTAGACCCCGGTGAAACAGAACCCACCGTAGACCCCGGTGAAACAGAACCCACCGTAGACCCCGGTGAAACAGAACCCACCTTAGACCCCGGTGAAACAGAACCCACCGTAGACCCCGGTGAAACAGAACCCACCTTGGACCCCGGTGAAACAGAACCAACCGTAGACCCCGGTGAAACAGAACCCACCGTAGACCCCAGTGAAACAGAGCCCACCGTAGAGCCCACCTTAGACCCCGGTGAAACAGAACCCACAGTAGACACCGGTGAAACAGAGCACACCGTAGACCCCGGTGAAACAGAACCCACCGTAGACCCCGGTGAAACAGAACCCACCGTAGACCCCGGTGAAACAGAACCCACAGTAGACCCCGGTGAAACAGAGCCCACCGTAGAGCCCACCTTAGACCCCGGTGAACAGAACCCACCGTAGACCCCGGTGAAACAGAACCCACCGTAGACCCCGGTGAAACAGAACCCACCGTAGACCCCGGTGAAACAGAACCAACCGTAGAGCCCACCTTAGACCCCGGTGAAACAGAACCCACCGTAGACCCCGGTGAAACAGAACCCACCGTAGACCCCGGTGAAACAGAGCCCACCGTAGAGCCCACCTTAGACCCCGGTGAAACAGAACCCACCGTAGACCCCGGTGAAACAGAACCCACCGTAGACCCCGGTGAAACAGAACCCACCGTAGACCCCGGTGAAACAGAACCCACCGTAGACCCCGGTGAAACAGAACCAACCGTAGAGCCCACCTTAGACCCCGGTGAAACAGAACCCACCGTAGACCCCGGTGAAACAGAACCCACCTTATACCCCGGTGAAACAGAACCCACCGTAGACCCCGGTGAAACAGAACCCACCTTAGACCCCGGTGAAACAGAACCAACCGTAGACCCCGGTGAAACAGAACCCACCGTAGACCCCAGTGAAACAGAGCCCACCGTAGAGCCCACCTTAGACCCCGGTGAAACAGAACCCACAGTAGACCCCGGTGAAACAGAGCACACCGTAGACCCCGGTGAAACAGAGCCCACCGTAGACCCCGGTGAAACAGAACCCACCGTAGACCCCGGTGAAACAGAACCCACAGTAGACCCCGGTGAAACAGAGCCCACCGTAGAGCCCACCTTAGACCCCGGTGAACAGAACCCACCGTAGACCCCGGTGAAACAGAACCCACCGTAGACCCCGGTGAAACAGAACCAACCGTAGAGCCCACCTTAGACCCCGGTGAAACAGAACCCACCGTAGACCCCGGTGAAACAGAACCCACCGTAGACCCCGGTGAAACAGAGCCCACCGTAGAGCCCACCTTAGACCCCGGTGAAACAGAACCCACCGTAGACCCCGGTGAAACAGAACCCACCGTAGACCCCGGTGAAACAGAACCCACCGTAGACCCCGGTGAAACAGAACCAACCGTAGAGCCCACCTTAGACCCCGGTGAAACAGAACCCACCGTAGACCCCGGTGAAACAGAACCCACCGTAGACCCCGGTGAAACAGAGCCCACCGTAGAGCCCACCTTAGACCCCGGTGAACAGAACCCACCGTAGACCCCGGTGAAACAGAACCCACCGTAGACCCCGGTGAAACAGAACCCACCGTAGACCCCGGTGAAACAGAACCCACCGTAGACCCCGGTGAAACAGAACCCACCGTAGACCCCGGTGAAACAGAACCCACCGTAGAGCCCACCTTAGACCCCGGTGAAACAGAACCCACCGTAGACCCCGGTGAAACAGAGCCCACCGTAGAGCCCACCTTAGACCCCGGTGAAACAGAACCTACCGTAGACCCCGGTGAAACAGAACCCACCGTAGACCCCGGTGAAACAGAACCCACCGTAGACCCCGGTGAAACAGAACCAACCGTAGACCCCGGTGAAACAGAGCCCACCGTAGACCCCGGTGAAACAGAACCCACCGTAGACCCCGGTGAAACAGAACCCACCGTAGACCCCGGTGAAACAGAACCAACCGTAGAGCCCACCTTAGACCCCGGTGAAACAGAACCCACAGTAGACCCCGGTGAAACAGAGCACACCGTAGACCCCGGTGAAACAGAGCCCACCGTAGACCCCGGTGAAACAGAACCCACAGTAGACCCCGGTGAAACAGAGCCCACCGTAGAGCCCACCTTAGACCCCGGTGAAACAGAACCCACCGTAGACCCCGGTGAAACAGAACCCACCGTAGACCCCGGTGAAACAGAACCCACCGTAGACCCCGGTGAAACAGAACCAACCGTAGGGCCCACCTTAGACCCCGGTGAAACAGAACCCACCGTAGACCCCGGTGAAACAGAACCCACCGTAGACCCCGGTGAAACAGAGCCCACCGTAGAGCCCACCTTAGACCCCGGTGAAACAGAACCCACCGTAGACCCCGGTGAAACAGAACCCACCGTAGACCCCGGTGAAACAGAACCCACCTTAGACCCCGGTGAAACAGAACCCACCGTAGACCCCGGTGAAACAGAACCCACCTTGGACCCCGGTGAAACAGAACCAACCGTAGACCCCGGTGAAACAGAACCCACCGTAGACCCCAGTGAAACAGAGCCCACCGTAGAGCCCACCTTAGACCCCGGTGAAACAGAACCCACAGTAGACACCGGTGAAACAGAGCACACCGTAGACCCCGGTGAAACAGAGCCCACCGTAGACCCCGGTGAAACAGAACCCACCGTAGACCCCGGTGAAACAGAACCCACAGTAGACCCCGGTGAAACAGAGCCCACCGTAGAGCCCACCTTAGACCCCGGTGAACAGAACCCACCGTAGACCCCGGTGAAACAGAACCCACCGTAGACCCCGGTGAAACAGAACCCACCGTAGACCCCGGTGAAACAGAACCAACCGTAGAGCCCACCTTAGACCCCGGTGAAACAGAACCCACCGTAGACCCCGGTGAAACAGAACCCACCGTAGACCCCGGTGAAACAGAGCCCACCGTAGAGCCCACCTTAGACCCCGGTGAAACAGAACCCACCGTAGACCCCGGTGAAACAGAACCCACCGTAGACCCCGGTGAAACAGAACCCACCGTAGACCCCGGTGAAACAGAACCCACCGTAGACCCCGGTGAAACAGAACCAACCGTAGAGCCCACCTTAGACCCCGGTGAAACAGAACCCACCGTAGACCCCGGTGAAACAGAACCCACCTTAGACCCCGGTGAAACAGAACCCACCGTAGACCCCGGTGAAACAGAACCCACCTTGGACCCCGGTGAAACAGAACCAACCGTAGACCCCGGTGAAACAGAACCCACCGTAGACCCCAGTGAAACAGAGCCCACCGTAGAGCCCACCTTAGACCCCGGTGAACAGAACCCACCGTAGACCCCGGTGAAACAGAACCCACCGTAGACCCCGGTGAAACAGAACCAACCGTAGAGCCCACCTTAGACCCCGGTGAAACAGAACCCACCGTAGACCCCGGTGAAACAGAACCCACCGTAGACCCCGGTGAAACAGAGCCCACCGTAGAGCCCACCTTAGACCCCGGTGAAACAGAACCCACCGTAGACCCCGGTGAAACAGAACCCACCGTAGACCCCGGTGAAACAGAACCCACCGTAGACCCCGGTGAAACAGAACCCACCGTAGACCCCGGTGAAACAGAACCCACCTTAGACCCTGGTGAAACAGAACCCACCGTAGACCCCGGTGAAACAGAACCCACCTTGGACCCCGGTGAAACAGAACCAACCGTAGACCCCGGTGAAACAGAACCCACCGTAGACCCCAGTGAAACAGAGCCCACCGTAGAGCCCACCTTAGACCCCGGTGAAACAGAACCCACAGTAGACCCCGGTGAAACAGAGCACACCGTAGACCCCGGTGAAAAAGAGCCCACCGTAGACCCCGGTGAAACAGAACCCACCGTAGACCCCGGTGAAACAGAACCCACCGTAGACCCCGGTGAAACAGAGCCCACCGTAGAGCCCACCTTAGACCCCGGTGAACAGAACCCACCGTAGACCCCGGTGAAACAGAACCCACCGTAGACCCCGGTGAAACAGAACCCACCGTAGACCCCGGTGAAACAGAACCCACCGTAGACCCCGGTGAAACAGAACCCACCGTAGACCCCGGTGAAACAGAACCCACCGTAGAGCCCACCTTAGACCCCGGTGAAACAGAACCCACCGTAGACCCCGGTGAAACAGAGCCCACCGTAGAGCCCACCTTAGACCCCGGTGAAACAGAACCCACCGTAGACCCCGGTGAAACAGAACCAACCGTAGAGCCCACCTTAGACCCCGGTGAAACAGAACCCACCGTAGACCCCGGTGAAACAGAACCCACCGTAGACCCCGGTGAAACAGAGCCCACCGTAGAGCCCACCTTAGAACCCGGTGAAACAGAACCCACCGTAGACCCCGGTGAAACAGAACCCACCGTAGACCCCGGTGAAACAGAACCCACCGTAGACCCCGGTGAAACAGAACCCACCGTAGACCCCGGTGAAACAGAACCAACCGTAGAGCCCACCTTAGACCCCGGTGAAACAGAACCCACCGTAGACCCCGGTGAAACAGAACCCACCGTAGACCCCGGTGAAACAGAGCACACCGTAGACCCCGGTGAAACAGAGCCCACCGTAGACCCCGGTGAAACAGAACCCACCGTAGACCCCGGTGAAACAGAACCCACCGTAGACCCCGGTGAAACAGAGCCCACCGTAGAGCCCACCTTAGACCCCGGTGAACAGAACCCACCGTAGACCCCGGTGAAACAGAACCCACCGTAGACCCCGGTGAAACAGAACCAACCGTAGAGCCCACCTTAGACCCCGGTGAAACAGAACCCACCGTAGACCCCGGTGAAACAGAACCCACCGTAGACCCCGGTGAAACAGAGCCCACCGTAGAGCCCACCTTAGACCCCGGTGAAACAGAACCCACCGTAGACCCCGGTGAAACAGAACCCACCGTAGACCCCGGTGAAACAGAACCCACCGTAGACCCCGGTGAAACAGAGCCCACCGTAGAGCCCACCTTAGACCCCGGTGAAACAGAACCCACCGTAGACCCCGGTGAAACAGAGCACACCGTAGACCCCGGTGAAACAGAACCCACCGTAGACCCCGGTGAAACAGAACCCACCGTAGACCCCGGTGAAACAGAACCCACCGTAGACCCCGGTGAAACAGAACCAACCGTAGAGCCCACCTTAGACCCCGGTGAAACAGAACCCACCGTAGACCCCGGTGAAACAGAACCCACCGTAGACCCCGGTGAAACAGAACCCACCGTAGACCCCGGTGAAACAGAACCCACCGTAGACCCCGGTGAAACAGAGCACACCGTAGACCCCGGTGAAACAGAGCCCACCGTAGACCCCGGTGAAACAGAACCCACAGTAGACCCCGGTGAAACAGAGCACACCGTAGACCCCGGTGAAACAGAGCCCACCGTAGACCCCGGTGAAACAGAGCCCACCTTAGACCCCGGTGAACAGAACCCACCGTAGACCCCGGTGAAACAGAACCCACCGTAGACCCCGGTGAAACAGAACCAACCGTAGAGCCCACCTTAGACCCCGGTGAAACAGAACCCACCGTAGACCCCGGTGAAACAGAACCCACCGTAGACCCCGGTGAAACAGAGCCCACCGTAGAGCCCACCTTAGACCCCGGTGAAACAGAACCCACCGTAGACCCCGGTGAAACTGAACCCACCGTAGACCCCGGTGAAACAGAACCCACCGTAGACCCCGGTGAAACAGAACCAACCGTAGAGCCCACCTTAGACCCCGGTGAAACAGAACCCACCGTAGACCCCGGTGAAACAGAGCACACCGTAGACCCCGGTGAAACAGAACCCACCGTAGACCCCGGTGAAACAGAACCCACCGTAGACCCCGGTGAAACAGAACCAACCGTAGAGCCCACCTTAGACCCCGGTGAAACAGAACCCACCGTAGACCCCGGTGAAACAGAACCCACCGTAGACCCCGGTGAAACAGAACCCACCGTAGACCCCGGTGAAACAGAACCCACAGTAGACCCCGGTGAAACAGAGCACACCGTAGACCCCGGTGAAACAGAGCCCACCGTAGACCCCGGTGAAACAGAACCCACAGTAGACCCCGGTGAAACAGAGCCCACCGTAGAGCCCACCTTAGACCCCGGTGAACAGAACCCACCGTAGACCCCGGTGAAACAGAACCCACCGTAGACCCCGGTGAAACAGAACCAACCGTAGAGCCCACCTTGGACCCCGGTGAAACAGAACCCACCGTAGACCCCGGTGAAACAGAACCCACCGTAGACCCCGGTGAAACAGAACCAACCGTAGAGCCCACCTTAGACCCCGGTGAAACAGAACCCACCGTAGACCCCGGTGAAACAGAACCCACCGTAGACCCCGGTGAAACAGAGCCCACCGTAGAGCCCACCTTAGACCCCGGTGAAACAGAACCCACCGTAGACCCCGGTGAAACTGAACCCACCGTAGACCCCGGTGAAACAGAACCCACCGTAGACCCCGGTGAAACAGAACCAACCGTAGAGCCCACCTTAGACCCCGGTGAAACAGAACCCACCGTAGACCCCGGTGAAACAGAGCACACCGTAGACCCCGGTGAAACAGAACCCACCGTAGACCCCGGTGAAACAGAACCCACCGTAGACCCCGGTGAAACAGAACCAACCGTAGAGCCCACCTTAGACCCCGGTGAAACAGAACCCACCGTAGACCCCGGTGAAACAGAACCCACCGTAGACCCCGGTGAAACAGAACCCACCGTAGACCCCGGTGAAACAGAACCCACAGTAGACCCCGGTGAAACAGAGCACACCGTAGACCCCGGTGAAACAGAGCCCACCGTAGACCCCGGTGAAACAGAACCCACAGTAGACCCCGGTGAAACAGAGCCCACCGTAGAGCCCACCTTAGACCCCGGTGAACAGAACCCACCGTAGACCCCGGTGAAACAGAACCCACCGTAGACCCCGGTGAAACAGAACCAACCGTAGAGCCCACCTTGGACCCCGGTGAAACAGAACCCACCGTAGACCCCGGTGAAACAGAACCCACCGTAGACCCCAGTGAAACAGAACCAACCGTAGAGCCCACCTTAGACCCCGGTGAAACAGAACCCACCGTAGACCCCGGTGAAACAGAACCCACCGTAGACCCCGGTGAAACAGAACCCACAGTAGACCCCGGTGAAACAGAGCCCACCGTAGAGCCCACCTTAGACCCCGGTGAACAGAACCCACCGTAGACCCCGGTGAAACAGAACCCACCGTAGACCCCGGTGAAACAGAACCCACCGTAGACCCCAGTGAAACAGAACCAACCGTAGAGCCCACCTTAGACCCCGGTGAAACAGAACCCACCGTAGACCCCGGTGAAACAGAACCCACCGTAGACCCCGGTGAAACAGAGCCCACCGTAGAGCCCACCTTAGACCCCGGTGAAACAGAACCCACCGTAGACCCCGGTGAAACAGAACCCACCGTAGACCCCGGTGAAACAGAACCCACCGTAGACCCCGGTGAAACAGAACCAACCGTAGAGCCCACCTTAGACCCCGGTGAAACAGAACCCACCGTAGACCCCGGTGAAACAGAGCACACCGTAGACCCCGGTGAAACAGAGCCCACCGTAGACCCCGGTGAAACAGAACCCACCGTAGACCCCGGTGAAACAGAACCCACAGTAGACCCCGGTGAAACAGAGCCCACCGTAGAGCCCACCTTAGACCCCGGTGAAACAGAACCCACCGTAGACCCCGGTGAAACAGAGCACACCGTAGACCCCGGTGAAACAGAGCCCACCGTAGACCCCGGTGAAACAGAACCCACCGTAGACCCCGGTGAAACAGAGCACACCGTAGACCCCGGTGAAACAGAGCCCACCGTAGACCCCGGTGAAACAGAACCCACCGTAGACCCCGGTGAAACAGAACCCACCGTAGACCCCGGTGAAACAGAGCCCACCGTAGACCCCGGTGAAACAGAACCCACCTTAGACCCCGGTGAAACAGAGCCCACCGTAGACCCCGGTGAAACAGAACCCACCTTAGACCCCGGTGAAACAGAACCCACCGTAGACCCCGGTGAAACAGAGCCCACCGTAGAGCCCACCTTAGACCCCGGTGAAACAGAACCCACCGTAGACCCCGGTGAAACAGAACCCACCGTAGACCCCGGTGAAACAGAGCCCACCGTAGACCCCGGTGAAACAGAACCCACCGTAGACCCCGGTGAAACAGAGCACACCGTAGACCCCGGTGAAACAGAGCCCACCGTAGAGCCCGGTGAAACAGAACTCACCGTAGACCCCGGTGAAACAGAACCCACCGTAGACCCCGGTGAAACAGAACCCACCGTAGACCCCGGTGAAACAGAACCCACCGTAGACCCCGGTGAAACAGAACCCACCGTAGACCCCGGTGAAACAGAACCCACCTTAGACCCCGGTGAAACAGAGCCCACCGTAGACCCCGGTGAAACAGAACCCACCGTAGACCCCGGTGAAACAGAGCCCACCGTAGAGCCCACCTTAGACCCCGGTGAAACAGAGCCCACCGTAGACCCCGGTGAAACAGAACCCACCGTAGACCCCGGTGAAACAGAACCCACCGTAGACCCCGGTGAAACAGAACCCACCTTAGACCCCGGTGAAACAGAACCCACCGTAGAGCCCGGTGAAACAGAGCCCACCGTAGACCCCGGTGAAACAGAACCCACCGTAGACCCCGGTGAAACAGAACCCACCGTAGACCCCGGTGAAACAGAACCCACCGTAGACCCCGGTGAAACAGAACCCACCGTAGACCCCGGTGAAACAGAACCCACCTTAGACACCGGTGAAACAGAGCCCACCGTAGAGCCCACCTTAGACCCCGGTGAAACAGAGCACACCGTAGACCCCGGTGAAACAGAACCCACCTTAGACCCCGGTGAAACAGAACCCACCGTAGAGCCCGGTGAAACAGAGCCCACCGTAGACCCCGGTGAAACAGAACCCACCTTAGACCCCGGTGAAACAGAACCCACCGTAGACCCCGGTGAAACAGAGCCCACCTTAGACCCCAGTGAAACAGAACCCACCGTAGAGCCCGGTGAAACAGAACCCACCGTAGACCCTGGTGAAACAGAGCCCACCGTAGAGCCCACCTTAGACCCCGGTGAAACAGAACCCACCGTAGAGCCCGGTGAAACAGAACCCACCGTAGAGCCCGGTGAAACAGAACCCACCGTAGACCCTGGTGAAACAGAGCCCACCGTAGAGCCCACCTTAGACCCCGGTGAAACAGAACCCACCGTAGAGCCCGGTGAAACAGAACCCACCGTAGAGCCCGGTGAAACAGAACCCACCGTAGACCCTGGTGAAACAGAGCCCACCGTAGACAATCTTGGTTTCATCAGACCAGAGAATCTTGTTTGTCATGGTCAGAGTCTTTAGGTGCCTTTTGGCAAACTTGAAGCGGGCTGTCATGTGCCTTTTACTGAGGAGTGGCTTCCGTCTGGCCACTCTTCCATAAAGGCCTGATTGGTGGAGTGCTGCAGAGATGGTTGTCCTTCTGGAAGGTTCTCCCATCTCCACAGAGGAACTCTGGAGCTCTGTCAGAGTGACCTAGACCCTTCTCCCGATTGCTCAGTTTGGCCTGGCGGCCAGCTCTAGGAAGAGTCTTGGTGGTTCCAAACTTCTTCCATTTAAGAATGCTGGAGGCCACTGTGTTCTTGGGGACCTTCAATGCTGCAAACATTTTTTGGTACCCTTCCCAAGATCTGTGCCTCGACACAATCCTGTCTCGGAGCTCTACAGACAATTCCTTCGGCCTAAGGGCTTGGTTTTTGCTCTGACATGCACTGTCAACTGTGGGACCTTATATAGACAGGTGTGTGCCTTTCCAAATCATGTCCAATCAATTAATACAATTTACCACAGGTGGACTCCACTGAAGTTGCAGAAACATCTCAAGGGTGATCAATGGAAACAGGATGCACCTGAGCTCAATTTCGAGTCTCAAAGCCAAGGGTCTGAATACTTATGTAAATAAGGTATTTCTGTTTGTTTTTTTAATAAATTTGCCAAAATGTATAAAAACCTTTTTTTCACTTTGTCATTGTGGGGTATTGTGTGTAGATGTATGAGGAAAAAAATGAATTTAATAAATTTTAGTATAAGGCTTTAACGTAAAAGAAAATGTGGAAAAAGGGAAGGGGTCTGAATACTTTCCGAAGGCACTAATGACCATCATATCTATGTACGCCATTATATACATTTATTCCCTGGACATTGCTCATTCTGATATTATTATTATAATAATTATTTTCTTGGTGTTATTTCTGTCCTCCTCTCCTGCCCTATTCCCCCTCCTCCTCCTCCTCTCCTGCCCTCCCTCCCCCTCTTCCTCCTCCTCTCCTGCCCTCTTCCTCCTCCTCTCCTCGTACCCCCCCTCTCCTGGCCTCCTCCTCCTCCCCCTAGGTGTTATTTCTGCCCTGTTGGACCTAGAAACACAAGAATTTCACTGCAAATCTGTGTACGCGACCAATAAACTTTTTAATTTAATTTAAAATACACAGTACATCACCTGAGAAATACATGACATTGAGTATTGAGAATCTATGACAGCCTTATACTCCCCTCCCCCTCCTCTCCTGCCCTCCCCTCTTCCTCCTCCCCCTATGCCCCCTCCTCCTCTTCTCTTGCCCTCCCCCCCTCCTCTCCTGCTCTCCTCCCCCTCTTCCTCCTCCTTCTCTCCTGCCCTCCTGCCCTTTCCCTCCTCCTCCCTCCCCCTCCTGCTCTCTTGCCCCCCCTCCTCCTCCTCTCCTGCCCCCCCCCCCTCCTCTCCTGCCCTCCCCCTCATCTCCTGCCCTCCTCTCCCCCTCCTGCTCTCTTGCCCCCCCTCCCCCTCATCTCCTGCCTTCTCCCTCCCCCTCCTCTCCCCCTCCTGCTCTCTTGCCCCCCCTCCCCCTCCTCTCCTGCCTTCTCCCTCCTCTCCTGCCCTCCCCCTCCCCCTCATCTCCTGCCCTCCCCTCCCCCTCCTCTCCCGCCCTCCTCCTCCTCTCCTGCCCCCCCTCCTCCCCTCCCCCTCATCTCCCGACCTCCTCCTCTCCTGCCCCCCCTCCTTCTCTCCTGCCCTCCTCCTCCCCCTCCTCTCCTGCCCTCCACCTCCTCCTCATCTCCTGCCCTCCCCCTCCTCCCCCCCCCTCCTCCTCCTCTCCTGCCTTCCCCCTCCTGCTCTCTTGCCGCCCCTCCTCTCCTGCCCCCCCCCTCCTCTCCTGCCCTCCCCCTCTTCCTCCTCCTCTCCTCCTCCCCCCCTCCTGCCCTCCTCCTCCCCCTCCTCCTCTCCTGCCCTCCCCCTAGGTGTTATTTCTGCCCTGTTGGACCTAGAAACACAAGAATTTTACTGCATCTGAGATGCAACATCTGCATATTTGTGTACGCAACCAATAAACTTTGATTTTATTTGAAATACACAGTACATCACCTGAGAAATACATCATACTGAGTATTAGGTGAATCCATGACAGTCACAGATTTAGAGGAGCAGTCCCCAGGACATAAACTGCTTCAGAGGTTACAACAGAGATATATATATATATAGATATAAAGAGAGATGTCTCTATCAGTGTTATAAATGTTTACTACGATGGCACAACACAGCCTCTCTGCTCAGCACTCACTCAATCCAAACTAAACCAACCGTAATAACACAGAACATTACTAAAACATATACATACAGTACCAGTCAAAAGTTTGGACACATCTACTCTTTCAAGGGTTTTTCTTTATTTTTTACTATTTTCTACATTGTAGAATAATACTGAAGACATCAAAACTATGAAAAATCACATATGGAATCATGTAGTAAACAAAAAAAGTGTTTAATAAATCAAAATATATTTTATATTTCAGATTCTTCAAAGTAACCACCCTTTGCCATGATGACAGCTTTGCACACTCTTGGCATTATGTCAATTTTCTGTAGAAAATAGTAAAAATAAAGAAAAACCCTTGAATGAGTAGGTGTGTCCAACCGTTTGACTGGTACTGTGTATATATATATATATATATATATATGTTTTATTGTCACATACATCTGAGGTACAATACAAATATACATAAAGGCACCTTCTAACTATATTGGACTCTACTTTCCAGTTTTAATTTCAACATTCAATGTATCGTTTGCTGTCTCTCCCTCCTAGTTCCTCTGAAACATCCGCCATCTGAATTGTCCTGTTCAACAACGCCTGTTGTATATCCCTCATCCCCTCCCCTGCCCTCCTCTCCTGCCCTCCCCTGCCCTCCCTCTCCTTTCTCTAGTCCTCAGTACTGAGCCATGCGGCAGGTATCCAATGTGGTCCCTCCTCTCCTCTCCTCCTCTCCTGCCCTCCTCTCCTGCCCTCCTCTCCTCTCCTCCTCTCCTGCCCTCCCTCCCCCCTCCTCTCCCCTCCCCTCCTGCCCTCCCCTGCCCTCCCTCTCCTTTCTCTAGTCCTCAGTACTGAGCCATGCGGCAGGTATCCAATGTGGTCCCTCCTGAGCCAGCTGTATGGTATTGAACAGCTGCATACAGGCATCCTGCAGCTCCTCGTTGACTATGACGCGGTCGAAGTACTGACCGGACTTCCCCTCCATGAACCTGGCAGCATCCTCCATCTCCTCAAAGTCAACATCCTGATGGGGAAGGAGGAAGAGGGGTGGGGGGAAGGAGAGGCCAGGGAGGAGTGGAGGAGGGGCCAGTGAGGAGCGGAGGAGGGGCCAGGGAGGAGCGGAGGAGGGGCCAGTGAGGAGCGGAGGAGGGGCCAGGGAGGAACAGAGGAGGGGCCAGGGAGGAGCAGAGGAGGGGCCAGGGAGGAGCAGAGGAGGGGCCAGGGAGGAGCAGAGGAGGGGCCAGGAAGGAGCAGAGGAGGGGCCAGGAAGGAGCAGAGGAGGGGCCAGGGAGGAACAGAGGAGGGGCCAGGGAGGAACGGAGGAGGGGCCAGGGAGGAACGGAGGAGGGAACAGGGAGGAGCGGAGGAGGGGCCAGGGAGGAGCAGAGGAGGGGCCAGGGAGGAGCAGAGGAGGGGCCAGGGAGGAACAGAGGAGGGGCCAGGGAGGAACGGAGGAGGGGCCAGGGAGGAACGGAGGAGGGAACAGGGAAGATTTGGTTTGATTAGAGAACGAATCGATGTGAATCGGTTCGATGCGATACGATTCAATGCACTAACATTTGTTGCATAAACACATTAATGTTCCATTCTAAATTAAAACCTGCTGCTGATGGAGATCATGAGCTGGGCCTCTCAGAGCTGGGCCTCTCAGAGCTGGGCCTCTCAGAGCTGGGCCTCTCTGAGCCGGGCCTCTCAGAGCCGGGCCTCTCAGAGCCGGGCCTCTCTGAGCCGGGCCTCTCTGAGCCGGGCCTCTCTGAGCCGGGCCTCTCTGAGCTGGATCTGTCTATGTTTGTGTACCACCCCACTACCACTATCAGATTAGAGCCATAAAGGAGACTAAGCATCTACCACCCCACTACCACTACCAGATTAGAGCCATAAGGGAGACTAAGCATCTACCACCCCACTACCACTATCAGATTAGAGCCATAAAGGAGACTAGACATCTACCACCCCACTACCACTATCAGATTAGAGCCATAAGGGAGACTAAGCATCTACCACCCCACTACCACTATCAGATTAGAGCCATAAAGGAGACTAGACATCTACCACCCCACTACCACTATCAGATTAGAGCCATAAGGGAGACTAAGCATCTACCACCCCACTACCACTACCAGATTAGAGCCATAAGGGAGACTAAGCATCTACCACCCCACTACCACTATCAGATTAGAGCCATAAAGGAGACTAGACATCTACCACCCCACTACCACTATCAGATTAGAGCCATAAAGGAGACTAAGCATCTACCACCCCACTACCACTATCAGATTAGAGCCATAAAGGAGACTAGACATCTACCACCCCACTACCACTATCAGATTAGAGCCATAAGGGAGACTAAGCATCTACCACCCCACTACCACTATCAGATTAGAGCCATAAATGAGACTAGACATCTACCACCCCACTACCACTATCAGATTAGAGCCATAAAGGAGACTAGACATCTACCAACCCACTACCACTATCAGATTAGAGCCATAAGGGAGACTAGACATCTACCACCCCACAACCACTACCAGATTAGAGCCATAAGGGAGACTAGATATCTATCACCCCACTACCACTATCAGATTAGAGCCATAAAGGAGATATCTATCACCCCACTACCACTATCAGATTAGAGCCATAAAGGAGACATCTACCACCCCACTACCACTATCAGATTAGAGCCATAAAGGAGACTAGATATCTACCACCCCACAACCACTATCAGATTAGAGCCATAAAGGAGACTAGATATCTACCAACCCACTACCACTATCAGATTAGAGCCATAAAGGAGACTAGGCATCTACCACTATCAGATTAGAGCCATAAAGGAGACTAGGCATCTACCACTACCAGATTAGAGCCATAAAGGAGACTAGACATCTCACCCCACTACCACTATCAGATTAGAGCCATAAAGGAGACTAGGCATCTACCACTATCAGATTAGAGCCATAAGGGAGACTAGGCATCTACCACTATCAGATTAGAGCCATAAAGGAGACTAGACATCTACCACCCCACTACCACTATCAGATTAGAGCCATAATGGAGACTAAGCATCTACCACCCCACTACCACTATCAGATTAGAGCCAAAAGGGAGACTAAGCATCTACCACCCCACTACCACTATCAGATTAGAGACATAAAGGAGACTAGACATCTACCACCCCACTACCACTATCAGATTAGAGCCATAAGGGAGACTAGACATCTACCACTATCAGATTAGAGACATAAGGGAGACTAGACATCTACCACTATCAGATTAGAGACATAAAGGAGACTAGACATCTATCACCCCACTACCACTATCAGATTAGAGCCATAAAGGAGACTAGACATCTACCACCCCACTACTACTATCAGATTAGAGCCATAAAGGAGACTAGACATCTACCACTATCAGATTAGAGACATAAAGGAGACTAGATATCTACCACCCCACTACCACTATCAGATTAGAGCCATAAAGGAGACTAGATATCTACCAACCCACTACCACTATCAGATTAGAGCCATAAAGGAGACTAGATATCTACCAACCCACTACCACTATCAGATTAGAGCCATAAAGGAGACTAGACATCTATCACCCCACTACAACTATCAGATTAGAGCCATAAAGGAGACTAGACATCTACCACCCCACTACTACTATCAGATTAGAGCCATAAAGGAGACTAGACATCTACCACCCCACTACCACTACCAGATTAGAGCCATAAAGGAGACTAGACATCTACCACCCCACTACCACTATCAGATTAGAGCCATAAAGGAGACTAGACATCTACCACCCCACTACCACTATCAGATTAGAGCCATAAAGGAGACTAGACATCTACCACCCCACTACTACTATCAGATTAGAGCCATAAAGGAGACTAGACATCTACCACCCCACTACCACTATCAGATTAGAGCCATAAAGGAGACTAGACATCTACCACCCCACTACCACTATCAGATTAGAGCCATAAAGGAGACTAGACATCTACCACCCCACTTCCACTATCAGATTAGAGCCATAAAGGAGACTAGACATCTACCACCCCACTACTACTATCAGATTAGAGCCATAAAGGAGACTAGACATCTACCACCCCATTACCACTATCAGATTAGAGCCATAAAGGAGACTAGATATCTACCAACCCACTACCACTATCAGATTAGAGCCATAAAGGGAGACTAGACATCTACCACCCCACTACCACTATCAGATTAGAGCCATAAAGGAAGACTAGACATCTACCACCCCACTACCACTATCAGATTAGACCCATAATGGAGACATCTACCACCCCACTACCACTATCAGATTAGAGCCATAATGGAGGCATCTAAAACCCCACTTCCACTATCAGATTAGAGCCATAATGGAGACTAGACATCTACCACCCCACTACCACTATCAGATTAGAGCCATAAAGGAGACATCTACCACCCCACTACCACTATCAGATTAGAGCCATAAAGGAGACATCTACCACCCCACTACCACTATCAGATTAGAGCCATAAAGGAGACATCTACCACCCCACTACCACTATCAGATTAGAGCCATAAAGGAGACATCTACCACCCCACTACCACTATCAGATTGGGAGGCAATGTAGCCTATGTGTTTTTGCCCCCCCAACGTTGAAATCACCATCACTAATCAATTTGTCATTTTTTGCAGATTAAATGTTTGAGTTAGTAATGTATTCATATTTACTGTTTACGGATTATCTATGACATAGCCTGTGAATATATACTGTAGCACAACTTTGGATTTCACCCCCATCTCAAAATCAAATAATTTTGACTATTTGGGAGTTTTTAGTGAGTTTATTGTCTCCGCCTGCTTTGGCCATGCAGTGCGCCTCGCAAAGTGATTGCTTGTCCTCGTTATGAAATTATCAACTTTACCCTGTATATCTAAAAAAAAAAGAACTACCATATAAACTGATTGTTTATAGGAAAACGACCAAAACTATTGCTGATGGTGAACCTGAGCAATCAAAATAAAATATATTGTAAACCCCGTTCAGTAGGTTTGAGCCAGATGAGAGGTATGTTTCAGTTAGATTTATTTCATTCTGGTAAAAACACCATTTTCAACAGCGCATAGCAATAACAAATTACAGAGGTTGTCAATCAACGAATAAAAGCCTAATATCACGCAAGCCATTTGAGGATTTCAATGCTGAAGGTGCCGCAAGATCAGGAACACGCTGGTCAGTGGGCCGAAGCTGGGCACAGGGCAGTTTGACTAGGCTACTGATGTTGGTCAGTGGGCAGAAGCTGGGCACAGGGCAGTTTGACTAGGCTACTGATGTTGGTCAGCGGGCCGAAGCTGGGCACAGGGCAGTTTGACTAGGTTACTGATGTTGGTCAGCGGGCAGAAGCTGGGCACAGCGCAGTTTGACTAGGCTACTGATGTTGGTCAGCGGGCCGAAGCTGGGCACAGCGCGCAGTTTGACTAGGCTACTGATGTTGGTCAGTGGGCCGAAGCTGGGCACAGGGCAGTTTGACTAGGCTACTGATGTTGGTCAGCGGGCAGAAGCTGGGCACAGGGCAGTTTGACTAGGCTACTGATGTTGGTCAGTGGGCAGAAGCTGGGCACAGCGCGCAGTTTGACTAGGCTACTGATGTTGGTCAGTGGGCAGAAGCTGGGCACAGGGCAGTTTGACTAGGCTACTGATGTTGGTCAGTGGGCAGAAGCTGGGCACAGCGCGCAGTTTGACTAGGCTACTGATGTTGGTCAGTGGGCAGAAGCTGGGCACAGCGCGCAGTTTGACTAGGCTACTGATGTTGGTCAGTGGGCAGAAGCTGGGCACAGGGCAGTTTGACTAGGCTACTGATGTTGGTCAGTGGGCAGAAGCTGGGCACAGGGCAGTTTGACTAGGCTACTGATGTTGGTCAGTGGGCAGAAGCTGGGCACAGCGCGCAGTTTGACTAGGCTACTGATGTTGGTCAGCGGGCAGAAGCTGGGCACAGCGCGCAGTTTGACTAGGCTACTGATGTTGGTCAGCGGGCAGAAGCTGGGCACAGCGCGCAGTTTGACTAGGCTACTGATGTTGGTCAGCGGGCAGAAGCTGGGCACAGCGCGCAGTTTGACTAGGCTACTGATGTTGGTCAGCGGGCAGAAGCTGGGCACAGCGCGCAGTTTGACTAGGCTACTGATTTTGGTCAGCGGGCAGAAGCTGGGCACAGCGCGCAGTTTGACTAGGCTACTGATGTTGGTCAGCGGGCCGAAGCTGGGCACAGCGCGCAGTTTGACTAGGCTACTGATGTTGGCTGGATTTTGTTTCAGCTTGCAAAATGACTTGTAGATCAATGGATGTCAATATGGTTAATACACACAGTTCGACACTGAAGGAGAGGGACGCGTCAGTTTACACAAAAGATTTGGTATTTTCGGGAAATGGTAGAAAGTATGAGCAAAATATTTGATTGAATCTGCGATTTGTAACAGTACTATCTTAAATATTTGAATCGGGACCGGGGAATCTTTACAACCCTAATTATCTACATCCAAAAAGGTATGGCCTGACAGTGACAACACATTCATCTCACTTTAAAAGGTCTGTTGACAACATAGCTGGTGATGACGCGTGCATCCCTCCGTGTCTGTCTCAGTCGTTCTGTACTGGGAGGCTTTATAAAGACGACATAAGGCTTGAACTTCTTATTCCTCACGGACAGGATGCTCTGAAAGTCACAATACATATACACATACTGTATAAAATAAATGTATAAATTAATAAACGGCAGTTATATACAGTTGAAGTCGGAAGTTAACATACACTTAGGTTGGAGTCATTAAAACTCGTTTTTCAACCACTCCACACATTTCTTGTTAACAAACTATAGTTTTAGCAAGTCGGTTAGGACATCTACTTTGTGCATGACACAAGTCATTTTTCCAACAATTGTTTACAGACAGATTATTTCACTTATAATTCACTGTATCACAATTCCAGTGGGTCAGAAGTTTACATACACTAAGTTGACTGTGCCTTTAAACAGCTTGGAAAATTCCAGAAAATGATGTCATGGCTTTAGAAGCTTCTGATAGGCTAATTGACATCATTTGAGTCATTTGGAGGTGTACCTGTGGATGTATTTCAAGGCCTACCTTCAAACTCAGTGCCTCTTTGCTTGACATCATGGGAAAATTAAAAGAAATCAGCCAAGACATCAGAAAAGAAATGTAGACCTCCACAAGTCTGGTTCATCATTGGGAACAATTTCCAAACGCCTGAAGGTACCACGTTAATCTGTACAGACAATAGTACGCAAGTATAAACACCATGGGACCACGCAGCCGTCATACCGCTTAGGAAGGAGACGCGTTCTGTCTCCTAGAGATGAACGTACTTTGGTGCGAAAAGTGCAAATCAATTCCAGAACAACAGCAAAAATAGATGGCATCAAGAGGCAGGAAAATTATGTAGATATATTGAAGCAACATCTCAAGACATCAGTCAGGAAGTTAAAGCTTGGTCGCAAATGGGTCTTCCAAATGGACAATGACCCCAAGCATCTTTCCAAAGTTGTGGCAAAATGGCTTAAGGACAACAAAGTCAAGGTATTGGAGTGGCCATCACAAAGCCCTGACCTCAATCCCATAGAAAATGTGTGGGCAGAACTGAAAAAGTGTGTGCGAGAAGGCCTACAAACCTGACTCAGTTACACCAGCTCTGTCAGGAGGAATGGGCCAAAATTCACCCAACTTATTGTGGGAAGCTTGTGGAAGGCTACCCGAAACGTTTGACCCAAGTTAAGCAATTTAAAGGCAATGCTACCAAATACTAATTGAGTGTATGTAAACGTCTGACCCACTGAGAATGTGATGAAAGAAATAAAAGCTGAAATAAATAATTCTCTCTACTATTATTCTGACATTTCACATTCTTAAAATAAAGTGGTGATCCTAACTGACCTAAAACAGGGAATTTTTACTAGGATTAAATGTCAGGAATTGTGAAAAACTGAGTTTAAATATATTTGTCTAAGGTGTATGTAAAACTTCCGACTTTAACTGTATTAGCAACTTAATTTTAAACCAACCCATTATAAAGTTGTCATTACTGTTTAGTGTTAACAAATCCACAATGAATCGTTTTCCCTGCTGTGGTATCGGTAGTGTAAAAACCTTCCTGTAGATACAGGAGTATAGGAATATAACTTACATGTGGCTCAATGTCAATAACACACATCCTCCCACTGTCTATCACGTCTCTGACAGCATCAATACTGGTCCCATATAGATGGCCTTTATATTCACCGTACTCCAGGAACCTAGGACACACCAAAGATACATTATAGAAATCCATTGACTGTATTACAACTATATTACAACCACGTATATAACAACTATGATAAACCTATGAAATCCCCCCAATGTATTCTGTTTTCATCTCTTATGAAATGACTGTTGATTCAGAAACAGGAAGTAAGGTCAATCCTGCCATGTATTCTGTTTTCATCTCTTATGAAATGACTGTTGATTCAGAAACAGGAAGTGAGGTCAATCCTGCCATGTATTCTGTTTTCATCTCTTATGAAATGACTGTTTATTCAGAAACAGGAAGTGAGGTCAATCCTGCCATGTATTCTGTTTTCATCTCTTATGAAATGACTGTTGATTCAGAAACAGGAAGTGAGGTCAATCCTGCCATGTATTCTGTTTTCATCTCTTATGAAATGACTGTTTATTCAGAAACAGGAAGTGAGGTCAATCCTGCCATGTATTCTGTTTTCATCTCTTATGAGAGGACTGTTGATTCAGAAACAGGAAGTAAGGTCAATCCTGCCATGTATTCTGTTTTCATCTCTTATGAAATGACTGTTGATTCAGAAACAGGAAGTGAGTTCAATCCTGCCATGTATTCTGTTTTCATCTCTTATGAGATGACTGTTGATTCAGAAACAGGAAGTGAGGTCAATCCTGCAATGTATTCTGTTTTCATCTCTTATGAGAGGACTGTTGATTCAGAAACAGGAAGTGAGGTCAACCCTGCCATGTATTCTGTTTTCATCTCTTATGAGAGGACTGTTGATTCAGAAACAGGAAGTGAGGTCAACCCTGCCATGTATTCTGTTTTCATCTCTTATGAGAGGACTGTTGATTCAGAAACAGGAAGTGAGGTCAACCCTGCCATGTATTCTGTTTTCATCTCTTATGAGAGGACTGTTGATTCAGAAACAGGAAGTGAGGTCAACCCTGCCATGTATTCTGTTTTCATCTCTTATGAGAGGACTGTTGATTCAGAAACAGGAAGTAAGGTCAATCCTGCCATGTATTCTGTTTTCATCTCTTATGAGATGACTGTTGATTCAGAAACAGGAAGTGAGGTCAACCCTGCCATGTATTCTGTTTTCATCTCTTATGAGAGGACTGTTGATTCAGAAACAGGAAGTGAGGTCAACCCTGCCATGTATTCTGTTTTCATCTCTTATGAGATGACTGTTGATTCAGAAACAGGAAGTAAGGTCAATCCTGCCATGTATTCTGTTTTCATCTCTTATGAGAGGACTGTTGATTCAGAAACAGGAAGTAAGGTCAATCCTGCCATGTATTCTGTTTTCATCTCTTATGAGAGGACTGTTGATTCAGAAACAGGAAGTGAGGTCAATCCTGCCATGTATTCTGTTTTCATCTCTTATGAGATGACTGTTGATTCAGAAACAGGAAGTAAGGTCAATCCTGCCATGTATTCTGTTTTCATCTCTTATGAGAGGACTGTTGATTCAGAAACAGGAAGTGAGGTCAATCCTGCCATGTATTCTGTTTTCATCTCTTATGAGATGACTGTTGATTCAGAAACAGGACGTGAGGTCAATCCTGCCATGTCAAAAAAGAGCTTTCTAACTCCAAAGGGTCATTTTGTTTTGTTACAGCCTTATTCTAAAATGGATTAAATAAATAAAATCCCTCATCAATCTACACACAATACACCAATAATGACAAATTAATTTAAAAATTATAAAAAATAAAAAACAGAAATACCTTATTTACATAAGTAAATTCAGACCCTTTGCTATGAGACTCGAAATTGAGCTCCTGTTTCCATTGATAATCCTTGAGATGGTTCTACAACTTGATTGGAGTCCACCTGTAGTAAATTAAATTTATTGGACATGAATTGGAAAGGCACAGACCTGTCTATATAAGGTCCCACAGGTGACAGTGCATGTCAGAGCAAAAACCAAGCCATGAGGTCAAAGGAATTGTCCATAGAGCTCTGAGACAGGATTGTGTCGAGGCACAGATCTGGGGAAGGGTACCAAAACATTTCTGCAGCATTGAAGATCCCCAAGAACACAGTAGCCTCCATCATACTTAAATTGAAGAAGTTTGGAACCACCAAGACTCTTCGTAGAGCTGGCCGCCCGGCCAAACTGAGCAATCAGGGGAGAAGTGCCTTGATCTTGGAGGTGACCAAGAACCCGATGGTTACTCTGACAGAGCTCCAGAGTTCCTCTGTGGAGATGGGAGAACATTCCAGAAGGACAACCATCTCTGCAGCACTCCACCAATCAGGCCTAAAGTACTCTCAGACCATGAGAAACAAGATTCTCTGGTCTGATGAAACCAAGATTGAACTCTTCGGCCTGAATGCCAAGCGTCACGTCTGGAGGAAACCTGGCACCTTCCCTATGGTGAAGCATGGTGGTGGCAGCATCATGCTGTGGGGATGTTTTTCAGCAGAAAGGACTGGGAGACTAGTAAGGATCGAGGGAAAGTTCAATGGAGCGAAGTACATAGAGATCCTTGATGAAAACCTGCTCCAGAGCGCTCAGGACCTCAGACTGGGGCGAAGGTTCACCTTCCAACAGGACAACAACCCTAAGCACACAGCCAAGACAACGCAGGAGTGGCTTTGGGACAAATCCCTGAATGTCCTTGAGTGGCCCAGCCAGAGCCCGGACTTGAACCCCATCGAACATCTCTGAAGAGACCTGACAATAACTGTACAGCAAGGCTCCCTATCCAACCTGACAGAGTTCAAGAGGATCTGCAGAGAAGAATGGGAGAAACTCCCCAAATACAGGTGTGTCAAGCTTGTAGCGTCATACCCAAGAAGACTCGAGGATGTAATCGCTGCCAGGTGCTTCAAAGTACTAAGTAAGATGCCTGAATACTTATGTAAATGTGATATTTCATATATATTTTTTCAATTTTTTACATTTCTAAAAACCTGTTTTTGCTTTGTCATTATGGGGTATTGTGTGTAGATTAATGACGAACATTTTCAATTGAATACATTTAAGAATAAGGTTGTAGCGTAACAAAAGGGAAGGGGAACTTTATAATACCACATTTTACATTTGAGTCATTTAACAGACGCTCCTATCCAGAGCGAGTTACATGAGCAATTAGCGTTAAGGATATCTACAGATTTTCCACCTTGTCGGCTCAGGGATTCGAACCAGCGACCTTTCACTTACAGGCCCAATGCTCTAGTCTAAGAGCTAGAGCTACTTGGAAATTATTAGAACTCATATGACAACAAATCACTGGCATTACCTGTGGTTGCACACCATGTAATCAAACAGTTCTTTGGTGACAAAGTTATATTCTTTACCAGTCCCCTCTCCATCTCTGGCTGGTCGTGTTGTGTCTGAGGACGATAAAATAAAACACATCAATACAGAATTACAACCAACCTGTATCCCATCACATCACAGCATAGAGGACAACCTCTACAACATTCAACATAATAACATCAGTCAGAACAGACTGTCCAGTTATGTGACAAGATAAAATGCCATAGAGGGGATTGGAGACATACAGCTTTTGCCGTAAAGCTTTTTTGAAATCTGACAAAGCGGTTGCATTAAGAACAAGTGTATCTTTAATTCTATGTAAAACATGTATCTTTCATCAAAGTTTATGATGAGTATTTCTGTGGCGCTCTGCAATCTCCCCGGATATTTGGGAGGCATTTCTGAACATGGCGCCAATGTAAACGGAGGATTTTGGATATAAATATGAACTTTATTGAACAAAACATATATGTATTGTGTAACATAAAGTCCTATGAGTGCCATCTGATAAAGATCATCAAAGGTTAGTGATTAATTTTATCTCTATTTCTGATTTTTGTGACTCCTGTCTTTGGCTGGAAAAATGGCTGTGTTTTTCTGTGATTTTGCGGTGACCTAACATAATCGTTTGTGGTGCTTTCGCTGTAAAGCCTTTTTGAAATCGGACACTGTGGTGGGATTAACAAGAAGTGTATCTTTAAAATGGTGTGAAATACTTGTATGCTTGAGGAATTTTAATTATGAGATTTCTGTTGTTTGAATTTGGCGCCCTGCACTTTCACTGGCTGTTGTCACATCGATCCCGTTAACGGGATCGCAGCCATAAGAGGGCAGCTTTTTGCATCTTTGTAAAACTTCAAACAGCTGAAAATACAATATTTTGGGGTTATGGAAAATATATTTCACAGCGGATTAGTTGGTACAATTATTCTCTACACTATACTTGCTTGTTTTGTGACTTAAACTGAAATTAGGAAAACTATTTGAATTGTATTATTAACCAGGAAATGGCGGAGCAATTTCTGCGTTGTGTACCTTTTTAATAATTGCATAACGGTGCAAGTTAGACACATGTTCATTATAAGTCATATTAAGTGGTGATGCAAGGCCTTGACTAGATCCTCCACAGGGCCTGTTTGCATTTCTTTACACTATAATGGAGTCAGATTGATAAATGTAGTTCATTATTATATTCAACATAACAGTTGGATGATTTCTATCCAACTACGATACTACAAATGGAATATAACCAGTGGTGTAAAGTACTTCAGGATAAATACTTTAAAGTACTACTTAAGTAGTTTTTGGGGGGTATCTGTACTTTATTTTACTATTTATATTTTTGACAACTTTTACTTTTACTTCACTACATTCCAAAAGAAAATATTGTACTTTTTACTCCATACATTTTCCCTGACAACACAAAGTACTACATTTAGAATGCTTAGCAGGACAGGAGAATGATGAAATTAACACACTTATCATGAGAACACGTGGTCATCCACACTGCCTCTGGTCTGGTAGACTCACTAAACACAAATTTATATTTTGTAAATGATGTCTGAGTGTTGGAGTGTGCCCCTTGCTATCTGTACATTTTTAAAAACAAGAAAATGATGCAGTCTGCTTTGCTTAATAGAAGGAATTTGAAATGATTTATACTTTTACTTTGACTTTTGATACTTAAGTAATATTTTAGCAATTACATTTACCGTTGATACTTAAGTATATTTAAAACCAAATACTTTTAGACTTTTACTCAAGTAGTATTTTACTGGGTGACTTAAACTTTTACTTGAGTAACTTTCTATGACGGTATCTTTACTTTTACTCAAGTATGACAAATTGTGTACTTTTTCCACCACTGAATACAACATATGATAATAGACACTACAGATGGAATACAAACTTACGAGGCACAGCTCCTTGGAAGGTGTGTGGGTTGAGTTTGATCAGTCTTTTCCTCAGCTCATTCACCCCTACACCAGAAGGACCTGTAAAAACACACACTGTGGTCAGTCCTACACCTGTAAACACACACTGTGGTCAGTCCTACACCTGTAAACACACACTGTGGTCAGTCCTACACCTGTAAACACACACTGTGTCAGTCCTACATCAGAAGGACCTGTAAACACACACACTGTGTCAGTCCTACACCTGTAAACACACACTGGGTCAGTCCTACACCAGAAGGACCTGTAAACACACACTGTGTCCGCCCTACACCACTACACACTACAGTACATGTCATACCCCAACCTATAAGCTGTGTGTGTGTGTGTAAGACCGTCTCAGAGGGTTTAGGAAGACTCATTTCTGTTTTCCCTGTGACAATGGACAATAACAAATCATTTATCATCCTCATTATCTTGTGATACAGAATATAAACAATATATAAGCGGTGAGCTCCTCACCTACGAGGATGATCAGCCTGTGTGGGTCGTCAGGTTGTCTCTGGTAGCTGACCACCTCTTCATAGGGGCTGGACAGAGCCGGGGGGTTGGGAGAACAGGAGCAGGACTGGCGACGCTTACGGTGGGTCATCCTCCGCCACAGACGGAAGCTACGCCGGAATCCCGCTGGACACAACGTCAACAACAACATAAACGACTACCAGATTAACATCATCGTCAACAACAACATAAACGACTACCAGATTAACATCATCGTCAACAACAACATAAACGACTACCAGATTAACATCATCGTCAACAACAACATAAACGACTACCAGATAAACATCATCGTCAACAACAACATAAACGACTACCAGATTAACATCATCGTCAACAACAACATAAACGACTACCAGATTAACATCATCGTCAACAACAACATAAACGACTACGAGATTAACATCATCGTCAACAACAACATAAACGACTACCAGATAAACATCATCGTCAACAACAACATAAACGACTACCAGATTAACATCATCGTCAACAACAACATAAACGACTACCAGATTAACATCATCGTCAACAACAACATAAACGACTACGAGATTAACATCATCGTCAACAACAACATAAACGACTACGAGATTAACATCATCGTCAACAACAACATAAACGACTACCAGATAAACATCATCGTCAACAACAACATAAACGACTACCAGATAAACATCATCGTCATCAACATCAACAACAACAAAGCTGTAAATATATGGTGGGAGCATCGTTAGCTTACAAAAAAAGAAGAACGATTGATTAATAAAAGTGTCAATCAAATTGTCAATCAAAAAACCATCTTACGGATGTAGATGCCATCCATGGTATGTGTTCCTTCTTCAGCCTCTTCGGAATACACTGGGAAAATTCATTACGATATTATTATATTTATTTTATTTATTTAACCTTTATTTAACCAGGTAGGCAAGTTGAGAACAAGTTCTCATTTACAATTGCGACCTGGCCAAGATAAAGCAAAGCAGTTCGACACATACAACAACACAGAGTTACACATGGAGTAAAACAAACATACAGTCAATAATACAGTGAAAAATAAGTCTATATACAATGTGAGCAACGAGGTGAGATAAGGGAGGTGAAGGCAATAAAAGGCCATGGTGGCGAAGTAAATACAATATAGCAAGTAAAACACTGGAATGGTAGATTTGCAGTGGAAGAATGTGCAAAGTAGAGATAGAAATAATGGGGAGCAAAAGAGCAAAATAAATAAATAAATACAGTAGGGGAAGAGGTAGTTGTTTGGGCTAAATTATAGATGGGCTATGTACAGGTGCAGTAAGAGCTGCTCTGTGCCTTCAGAAAGTATTCATACCCCGAGACTTATTCCACATTTTGTTGTGTTACAGCCTGAATTCAAAATGGATTAAATGTATGTTTTTGTCTCACTCAGCTACCCACAATACCCCATAATGACAAAGTGAAAATATGTTTTTAGAATGTTTTTACACATTTATTGAAAATGAAATACAGAAATATCTAATTTGCATAAGGATTCACACCGCTGAGTTAAATATTTTTAGCACCTTTGGCAGCGATTACAGGTGTGAGTCTTTCTGGGTAAGTCTCTAAAAGCTGTGAGTCTTTCTGGGTAAGTCTCTAAGAGCTGTGAGTCTTTCTGGGTAAGTCTCTAAGAGCTGTGAGTCTTCTGGGTAAGTCTCTAAAAGCTGTGAGTCTTTCTGGGTAAGTCTCTAAGAGCTGTGAGTCTTTCTGGGTAAGTCGCTAATAGCTGTGAGTCTTTCTGGGTAAGTCTATAAGAGCTGTGAGTCTTCTGGGTAAGTCTCTAAGAGCTGTGAGTCTTTCTGGGTAAGTCTATAAGAGCTGTGAGTCTTCTGGGTAAGTCTCTAAGAGCTGTGAGTCTTTCTGGGTAAGTCTCTAAGAACTGTGAGTCTGTCTGGGTAAGTCTCTAAGAGCTTTGAGTCTTTCTGGGTAAGTCTCTAAGAGCTGTGAGTCTTTCTGGGTAAGTCTCTAAGAGCTGTGAGTCTCTCTGGGTAAGTCTATAAGAGCTGTGAGTCTTTCTGGGTAAGTCTCTAAGAGCTGTGAGTCTTTTGGGTCAGTCTCTAAGAGCTGTGAGTCTTTTGGGTAAGTCTCTAAGAGCTGTGAGTCTTCTGGGTAAGTCTCTAAGAGCTGTGAGTCTTTTGGGTGAGTCTCTAAGAGCTGTGCGTCTTCTGGGTGAGTCTCTAAGAGCTGTGAGTCTTCTGGGTGAGTCTCTAAGAGCTGTGAGTCTTTTGGGGAAGTCTCTAAGAGCTGTGAGTTTTCTAGGGCAAGTCTCTAAGAGCTGTGAGTCTTCTGGGTAAGTATATAAGAGCTGTGAGTCTTCTGGGTAAGTCTCTAAGAGCTGTGAGTCTTCTGGGTCCGTCTATATGAGCTGTGAGTCTTTCTGGGTAAGTCTCTAAGAGCTGTGAGTCTTCTGGGTAAGGCTCTAAGAGCTGTGAGTCTTTCTGGGTAAGTCTATAAGAGCTGTGAGTCTTCTGGGTAAGTCCCTAAGAGCTGTGAGTCTTCTGGGTAAGTCTCTAAGAGCTGTGAGTCTTCTGGGTAAGGCTCTAAGAGCTGTGAGTCTTTCTGGGTAAGTCTCTAAGAGCTGTGAGTCTTCTGGGTAAGTCTCTAAGAGCTGTGAGCCTTCTGGGTAAGTCTCTAAGAGCTGTGAGTCTTTCTGGGTAAGTCACTAAGAGCTGTGATTCTTCTGGGTAAGTCTCTAAGAGCTGTGAGTCTTCTGGGTAAGTCTCTAAGAGCTGTGAGTCTTCTGGGTAAGTCTCTAAGAGCTGTGAGTCTTTCTGGGTCAGTCTCTAGGAGCTTTGAGTATTTCTGGGTAAGTCTCTAAGAGCTGTGAGTCTTTCTGGGTAAGTCTCTAAGAGCTGTGAGTCTTCTGGGTCAGTCTCTATGAGCTGTGAGTCTTCTGGGTAAGTCTCTAAGAGCTGTGAGTCTTCTGGGTAAGTCTCTAAAAGCTTTCCACACCTGGATTGTGCAACATTTGCACATGATTCTTTTCCAAATTCTTCAAACTCTGTCAAATTGGTTGTTGATCATTATTAGATAACTATTTTCAGGTCTTGCCACAGATTTTCAAGTAGATTTAAGTCAAATCTATAACTCTATAAGTATTTCATGTGTAGATTTGGCCTTGTGTTTTAGGTTATTGTCCTGCTGAAAGGTGAATTAATCGCCAGTGTAGATTTGGCCTTGTGTTTAATGTTATTGTCCTGCTGAAAGTTGAATTCATCTCCCAGTGTCTGGTGGAAAGCAGACTGAACCAGGTTTTCCTCTAGGATTTTGCCTGTGCTCAGCTCCATTCTGTTTTCCTTAACGATTACAAGCATACCCATAACATGATGCAGCCACCACTATTCATGAAAATATGGAGAGCGGTACTCAGTAATGTGTTGTATTGTATTTTTTCCAAACATAACACAAAGTGAATTTCTTTGCCACATTTTTTTGCAGTTTTACTGTGTAGGCTATTGTGTGTAGGCTATTGACCAAAAAGTCAACATATAATCAATTTTAAATTCAGGCTGTAACACAACAAAATGTGGAAAAAGTCAAGGGGTGTGAATACTTTATGAAGGCACTGTATTGTCCTCTACTGAATACACTGGGAAAATTCATTATAATATTATTTTATACTCTCCAAACCAAGAGAATACAGGTACATAACTACTACAGTAAACAGTCAAATAATAAGTTGACAAAACGATTCACAGCAAGAAATATGAATTGGTATATTGACCTTCTCTGAGGTCCTCTAGAATATCACAACGGTGGAAAATAAAGAGAAGAAAACCTCATGAATAACAGTCTCTGTTATTAGTCTCTATTATTACACACTATATTGAAAGAAATCAGAGAAATCTACAGACATCAAAAACATGACTCTACAAAGACTTACCTACCAGATTCAAAATCTTCTTCGTCTATAGAAAGACAGATAAAAAATATGTGTTAATTCACTGCCTGTTATTACGTACTAATAGTAGTTAGTATACAACAGATTATTATAAGAGTGATATAAAATAGAATGAGGATGACGTGGTTACCTGCTATGAAACCATTCCCATTGTTGGTCTTAACGTCGTCCTCTGGAAGAGAAACCAGAAGGTCAAACAGAGATCCTGCTACTGTCTAGATCAATGTCCAAGATCCCCCCCCCCCCCCCCCAAAAAAAGTATACGTTTATATATTGTACGTACCATTACCAGCCATGCTCACTTAGGGTCAGCAGAGAAGACAAAGGAAACAGAACTCATAAGACATTTGGACTGAAACACCAAACACGCAACATGAGGTGAAGCTTTGTGGTCCTTCTTTTACAGAAGCTCTATGCATCATATCTATAATTCTAATTATATAATATAAATAATAATATAAATAATATAATAATTAACTATAAGAGTGTTGTGACTTTGGCTGGATGGGTAGTCAAGGTAATTTACTGAACAATGACTGGAATAATTAAATGTATCTGATTTATTTAATTCGTTTTGTTTATCCTTTCCAAATGAACTGAAAGAGGGGGCACCATTAAGGGTTTTGACATAGAGAGATCCCTTGAATTAACTGTATCAGTAGTTATCTCTAACATTTACATCAACAATAGTCTTAACAGTGAATTTACACAGGGGTTTGCTTCTTTCACGTGACACAAAGGGAAGTGTTGAAATCACGCGAGAATTCGTTAAGGACGGGACTTACGTCGTGAGAGAGTGTCTCTCTTTCTTTTGAATTAGCCCTCTAGCTAATTATTTTGGCTGAGAAATCTCAGAATATGAGAACAGGAAAAATATGCCAAGGCGCTATTTGTTTGGCAACACAAAATGAGGCTTTTGACATTATCGATCATAGTCTACTGCTGGAAAAACGTGTGTGTTATGAGCTCGTTATGGCATTTTCAGACCTCACGGTGGAGGCAATACCGTTGTTTTATAGCTCAAAAGAATCTCAAATATAAAATATTTTTTTGATTTGTTTAACACTTTTTGTGGTTACTACATGACTCCATATGTGTTATTTCATAGTTTCAATATCTTCACTATTATTTTACAATGTAGAAAATAGTACAAATAAAGAAAAACCCTTGAATGAGTAGGTGTTCTAAAACTGTTGACCGGTAGTGTGCAGTAGGTATTCCTTTTGTCCAGGTGGGAAAGGGTGGTGTGGAGTGCGATTGAGGTTGCATTATCTGTGGATCTGTTGGGTCGGTATGTGAATTGGAGTGGGTCTAGGGTTTCTGGGATAATGGTGTTGATGTGAGCCATGACCAGCCTTTAGGCAGGTTATCTTCACTTTCTTGGCCACAGGGACTATGGTGGTCTGTTTGAAGCATGTAGGTATTACAGACTTGGTCAGGGAGAAATTGAAAATGTCAGGGAAGACACTTGCGGGTGGGTTTGTGCATGCTTTGAGTATACGTCCTGGTAATCCATCTGGCCTTGCGGCTTTGTGAATGTTGACCTGTTACCAACCAACCCTTAGTAAACTTTTGGAAAAAATTATGTTTGACTCGATACAATGCTATTTTTCAGTAAACACATGGACAACAGACTTTCAGCACGCCTACAGGGAAGGGCATTCAACATGCACGGCACTTACACAAATGACTGATGATTGGCTGAGAGAAATTGATGATAAAAAGTGGGGGCTGTTTTGTTAGACTTCAGTGCAGCTTTTGACATTATCAATCATAGTCTGGAAAAACGTATCTGTTATCCCCTGCTATATTGTGGTTTGAGGGTTAACTGTCTAACAGAGCAACTAGGGTGTTCTTTAATTTAATCGGGCATTCCCCAGGGCAGCGCTCTAGGCCCCTTACACTGTCATTAGTAAAAAATTGAAAAAAGTGTCTATGTATGGAAATGACTCAACACTATACACGTCAGCTACTACAGCGACTGAAAATCACTGTGACACTTAACAAAGAGCTGGAGTCAGTTTCAGAATGGGTAGTCCTAAATATAAAAAAAAAACAAATAGCATTGTATTTGGGAGGAATCATTCACTAATCTCAAAACCTCAACTAAATCTTGTAATGAATAAATGTGGAAATTGAGCAAGTTGAGGTGACTAATCTGCTTGGAGTTACCCTGGATTGTAAACTGTCATGGTCAAAACATGTTGATGCAACAGTAGCTAAGATGGGGAGAAGTCTGTCCATAATAAACCGCTGCTCTACCTTCTTAACAACACTATCAACAAGGCAGGTCCTACAGGCCCTAGTTTCTACCTTCTTAACAACACTATCAACTTGGCAGGAACTAAATGGGGATCCATAATAAACCCCAGGAAGAGTAGCTGCTGCCTTGGCAGGAACTAATGGGGATCCATAATAAACCCCAGGAAGAGTAGCAGCTGCCTTGGCAGGAACAAATGGGGATCCATAATAAACCCCAGGAAGAGTAGCTGCTGCCTTGGTAGGAACTAATGGGGATCCCTAATAAACCCCAGGAAGAGTAGCTGCTGCCTTGGCAGGAACTAATGGGGATCCATAATAAACCCCAGGAAGAGTAGCTGCTGCCTTGACAGGAACTAATGGGGATCCCTAATAAACCCCAGGAAGAGTAGCTGCTGCCTTGGTAGGAACTAATGGGGATCCATAATAAACCCCAGGAAGAGTAGCTGCTGCCTTGACAGGAACTAATGGGGATCCCTAATAAACCCCAGGAAGAGTAGCTGCTGCCTTGGTAGGAACTAATGGGGATCCATAATAAACCCCAGGAAGAGTAGCTGCTGCCTTGGCAGGAACAAATGGGGATCCATAATAAATACAGCTAGACTTGTGGGCATTAAAACAGAGTGTATAGTATAGGTGATACTCTAGGTGTACAGACAGTCTAAGAGCAGGATGTTAGTGCTGTTACTCACAGGGTTTGATGCAGGTGTGGGCCTGGAAAGGCTGTGACCACCACGTCTCCCTCTGTTTGCTGCACAATGGAGACCAGAGAGGTCAGGGGGTTAAAGAAGCAACAACAACAACAAAAATCCCTGAAACTTAAGTCGATCTCAGTAACCTACCTTTTCATGTAAAACGGGCTGTTTTAAAAAATATATATAAATGTCATTATATCTGAGTTGGGTTTTTTGGCCTGAAAATGACTTCTTCTTGTTCTGAAAGATGGCGCTGTAACCTAGTAGCTGCTGGTATGAGGCCTACATCCAGACAGTCACTGTGCTCACGCTCTCAATTCGAATCTACGCTCACAGTACATGCCCGAAAACGTCGACATGAAAAATCCCATGACTGAAACTTAATGAGAGGGGGGAAAAAAGCGAAAAGTGGACTCTGAATGTCGTGTGTTCAATAAAGAATGGACACCAGGTGACCATCTGGAGCAGGACGGCACCTCAGAGGTTTCCATGGGAACTGACCCGGATGAGCACACTGACCTGGGTTCAGTTCCAACTGTCAAAGTCCTTACACGGTTACTTACGACACCGGCTCCAGTGAAGCCTCTGGGTTCCACGAGGGAATGCTTGACATCCCCTATACCTATAACCTTATTCCCCCCCCCCCCCCGACCCAACGGTCTGTGGAAGACAGAGCTCCCCAGGTGACTATATAACCTTCATCCCAGAATCCAGCGTTCCATCGGTGTTTGATCTCCTGGAGGAAGGGCTGGAGAAGGTGGATCAAGAAGGGGTTGAGTGAAATCCCAGAAATACTTTTTCAATTCCGTGGGACAGAAGACAGTAAGTCTGATATTTTTGAAGAAATACAACCTCGGTCATCATTTTTAAGCAAGCATACTAACTATGCTAGGAATCTGTCCTCCCAGGAAAAAGGCAAGGCCTCTAAACTTGCCACGAACTTGCCCAACAGAAATATTGTTTTTACTAAACAGTCCTCTACTAAAGAATCGGTAACTAAGGCAAGTTACATCGTCGCACATAAAATTGCAAAGCATAGCTCACAGATCACTGCACCTGTACATAGCCCATCTGTAAATAGCCCATCCAACTACCTCATCCCCATACCTTTCGCCGAAGGGGAGTTTGTGAAAGACTGTATGGTGGAGACTGCTAGCTCTAGAACTCTCCGGTGTTCTAGAACCTGAACCAGAGAACCCGTTGTCCGGACAGTAAAAGCCAATTCGAGAAAATTAGCTTGTCACACCCGAACCATCAGCAGGAAGGCTTGGAGCGAACCTCTGAGCTGAAGAACACAATTTAAGGACTTGAATATTTTGCTCTGGATAGAACTGGCTTTGAATGACAGCAGCTACACTAGGCTACAACACCACTGTCTATATCAACTGTTTCATTCCCTTCATCTGAACATTGGAGTGTCAGCAACAATCATGCATGCCCGGTTCAGTGCACACAGCGTAACAGAGAAAAAACTATATTTGAGAATACATTTATAATATATTGGAAATATTTTGTAGAATAGACAGACTATCTCATCTCCAACCCCTGCTGTATAATCCTGCTGTATAATCCTGCTGTATAATCCTGCTGTTTGATCCTGCTGTATAATCCTGCTGTTTGATCCTGCTGTATAATCCTGCTGTATAATCCTGCTGTATAATCCTGCTGTTTGATCCTGCTGTTTAATCCTGCTGTTTGATCCTGCTGTATAATCCTGCTGTATAATCCTGCTGTATAATCCTGCTGTATAATCCTGCTGTATAATCCTGCTGTATAATCCTGCTGTTTGATCCTGCTGTATAATCCTGCTGTTTGATCCTGCTGTATAATCCTGCTGTTTGATCCTGCTGTATAATCCTGCTGTATAATCCTGCTGTATAATCCTGCTGTATAATCCTGCTGTATAATCCTGCTGTATAATCCTGCTGTTTGATCCTGCTGTATAATCCTGCTGTTTGATCCTGCTGTATAATCCTGCTGTATAATCCTGCTGTATAATCCTGCTGTATAATCCTGCTGTATAATCCTGCTGTATAATCCTGCTGTTTGATCCTGCTGTATAATCCTGCTGTTTGATCCTGCTGTTTAATCAGCTTCTTGATATTCCACACCTGTCAGGTGGATGGATTATCTTGGCGAAGGAGAAATGCTCACTAACAGGGATGTAATGTGTTCACTACATTTCAGAAAAGCTTTTTGTGCATATAGACCATTACTGGGATCTTTTTATTTCTGCACATGAAATATGGGACCAACAATTTACATGCTGTATTTATATTATTGTTCAGTATATATGCCAGAAATCCGTCACCAGGGACGGAGCTATACTTCTTCACTGATTTGATCACACTAAACTTACACTTCTTCAATTTACTGAACGCTGTAACTGTGTTATGTTGGTCTGGCTACCATTTAAATTAGGAGTCTTCCAGGGTTGGGGTCAATTCCATTTTCATTTAGTCAATTAAGGAAGTAAACTGAGCGACTGAATTGGAATGGAATTGATCCCAGGTGGTGTCCCACCTCTTGTGAAGGCTGTGGTGTTTATTTCTGTCTATCTGTCTGTCTGTCACCCCCCACCTCTTGAGCAGACTGGTGGAGGGGATGAGGCCGGCGCAGGCTGAGGCACTGGGCAGCTTCCTTGCCTGCCACCAGTGGATGTCTGTCTGGTCAACTATCTCCAGCAGGTCTCCTCTACTGAAGACCATGCCAGCGTCAGGACAGGGGATAGCTGGGTCCTGCAGGGGGCAGTAGTCTGCCATGGCCCGCACATACAGCTGAGGAGAGAGAAGAAGAAGAAGAAGAAGAAGACGAAGAAGCAGAAGAAGCAGCAGAAAAAGAAGAAGAAAAAGAAGAAGCAGAAAAAGAAGAAGCAGCAGAAAAAGAAGAAGCAGCAGAAAAAGAAGAAGAAGCAGAAAAAGAAGATGAAGAAGAAGCAGAAGAAGAAGATGAAGAAGAAGCAGAAGAAGACGAAGAAGCAGCAGAAGAAGAAGAAGAAGAAGCAGCAGAAAAAGAAGAAGCAGAAAAAGAAGATGAAGAAGAAGCAGAAGAAGACGAAGAAGCAGCAGAAAAAGAAGAAGAAGAAGCAGAAAAAGAAGAAGAAGACGAAGAAGAAGCAGAAGAAGAAGTTGGAGCAGAGAGGAGGGACATGAGTAAACAAACAACACACATGCTATTAGGAAACTAACTGGATTCTTGAGAGATTATTATGGTGACCTCACCAAGGCTGGCTGTTGGCTCTTAGTTGATTGTGGGGTGTTTGGAATCACTTTGAACAAAATTGTGCCTTGAGATTGGACCTAGAGGGATGAGTTTAAAACAGAACAATAACGAGACAGAGAGACAGAGAGAGAGACAGAGACAGAGAGACAGAGAGACAGAGAGAGAGAGAGAGAGAGAGAGAGAGAGAGAGAGAGAGAGAGAGAGAGAGAGAGACAGACAGACAGACAGACAGACAGACAGACAGACAGACAGACAGACAGACAGACAGACAGACAGACAGACAGACAGACAGACAGACAGACAGAGAGAGAGAGACAGACAGAGAGACAGAGAGACAGAGAGAGAGAGAGAGAGAGAGAGAGAGAGAGAGAGAGAGAGAGAGAGAGAAAAGAATAACTTACCAGTATCTGTATGACCTGTTCTGGGTCCAGTCCTTCTACAGGGTTCCCATTCACCTCCACCAGCAGATCCCCTGGATGCAGAAGGCCTGCACAACAAACACACTTACTGGTAAGGAAACCTCGGTCAGATCCCCTGGATGCAGAAGGCCTGCACAACAAACACACTTACTGGTAAGGAAACCTCGGTCAGATCCCCTGGATGCAGAAGGCCTGCACAACAAACACACTTACTGGTAAGGAAACCTCGGTCAGATCCCCTGGATGCAGAAGGCCTGCACAACAAACACACTTACTGGTAAGGAAACCTCGGTCAGATCCCCTGGATGCAGAAGGCCTGCACAACAAACACACTTACTGGTAAGGAAACCTCGGTCAGATCCCCTGGATGCAGAAGGCCTGCACAACAAACACACTTACTGGTAAGGAAACCTCGGTCAGATCCCCTGGATGCAGAAGGCCTGCACAACAAACACACTTACTGGTAAGGAAACCTCGGTCAGATCCCCTGGATGCAGAAGGCCTGCACAACAAACACACTTACTGGTAAGGAAACCTCGGTCAGATCCCCTGGATGCAGAAGGCCTGCACAACAAACACACTTACTGGTAAGGAAACCTCGGTCAGATCCCCTGGATGCAGAAGGCCTGCACAACAAACACACTTACTGGTAAGGAAACCTCGGTCAGATCCCCTGGATGCAGAAGGCCTGCACAACAAACACACTTACTGGTAAGGAAACCTCGGTCAGATCCCCTGGATGCAGAAGGCCTGCACAACAAACACACTTACTGGTAAGGAAACCTCGGTCAGATCCCCTGGATGCAGAAGGCCTGCACAACAAACACACTTACTGGTAAGGAAACCTCGGTCAGATCCCCTGGATGCAGAAGGCCTGCACAACAAACACACTTACTGGTAAGGAAACCTCGGTCAGATCCCCTGGATGCAGAAGGCCTGCACAACAAACACACTTACTGGTAAGGAAACCTCGGTCAGATCCCCTGGATGCAGAAGGCCTGCACAACAAACACACTTACTGGTAAGGAAACCTCGGTCAGATCCCCTGGATGCAGAAGGCCTGCACAACAAACACACTTACTGGTAAGGAAACCTCGGTCAGATCCCCTGGATGCAGAAGGCCTGCACAACAAACACACTTACTGGTAAGGAAACCTCGGTCAGATCCCCTGGATGCAGAAGGCCTGCACAACAAACACACTTACTGGTAAGGAAACCTCGGTCAGATCCCCTGGATGCAGAAGGCCTGCACAACAAACACACTTACTGGTAAGGAAACCTCGGTCAGATCCCCTGGATGCAGAAGGCCTGCACAACAAACACACTTACTGGTAAGGAAACCTCGGTCAGATCCCCTGGATGCAGAAGGCCTGCACAACAAACACACTTACTGGTAAGGAAACCTCGGTCAGATCCCCTGGATGCAGAAGGCCTGCACAACAAACACACTTACTGGTAAGGAAACCTCGGTCAGATCCCCTGGATGCAGAAGGCCTGCACAACAAACACACTTACTGGTAAGGAAACCTCGGTCAGATCCCCTGGATGCAGAAGGCCTGCACAACAAACACACTTACTGGTAAGGAAACCTCGGTCAGATCCCCTGGATGCAGAAGGCCTGCACAACAAACACACTTACTGGTAAGGAAACCTCGGTCAGATCCCCTGGATGCAGAAGGCCTGCACAACAAACACACTTACTGGTAAGGAAACCTCGGTCAGATCCCCTGGATGCAGAAGGCCTGCACAACAAACACACTTACTGGTAAGGAAACCTCGGTCAGATCCCCTGGATGCAGAAGGCCTGCACAACAAACACACTTACTGGTAAGGAAACCTCGGTCAGATCCCCTGGATGCAGAAGGCCTGCACAACAAACACACTTACTGGTAAGGAAACCTCGGTCAGATCCCCTGGATGCAGAAGGCCTGCACAACAAACACACTTACTGGTAAGGAAACCTCGGTCAGATCCCCTGGATGCAGAAGGCCTGCACAACAAACACACTTACTGGTAAGGAAACCTCGGTCAGATCCCCTGGATGCAGAAGGCCTGCACAACAAACACACTTACTGGTAAGGAAACCTCGGTCAGATCCCCTGGATGCAGAAGGCCTGCACAACAAACACACTTACTGGTAAGGAAACCTCGGTCAGATCCCCTGGATGCAGAAGGCCTGCACAACAAACACACTTACTGGTAAGGAAACCTCGGTCAGATCCCCTGGATGCAGAAGGCCTGCACAACAAACACACTTACTGGTAAGGAAACCTCGGTCAGATCCCCTGGATGCAGAAGGCCTGCACAACAAACACACTTACTGGTAAGGAAACCTCGGTCAGATCCCCTGGATGCAGAAGGCCTGCACAACAAACACACTTACTGGTAAGGAAACCTCGGTCAGATCCCCTGGATGCAGAAGGCCTGCACAACAAACACACTTACTGGTAAGGAAACCTCGGTCAGATCCCCTGGATGCAGAAGGCCTGCACAACAAACACACTTACTGGTAAGGAAACCTCGGTCAGATCCCCTGGATGCAGAAGGCCTGCACAACAAACACACTTACTGGTAAGGAAACCTCGGTCAGATCCCCTGGATGCAGAAGGCCTGCACAACAAACACACTTACTGGTAAGGAAACCTCGGTCAGATCCCCTGGATGCAGAAGGCCTGCACAACAAACACACTTACTGGTAAGGAAACCTCGGTCAGATCCCCTGGATGCAGAAGGCCTGCACAACAAACACACTTACTGGTAAGGAAACCTCGGTCAGATCCCCTGGATGCAGAAGGCCTGCACAACAAACACACTTACTGGTAAGGAAACCTTGCAGACTCAGGCAGCAGCAAGTCGCTAAGAGGTTTTACAGAGATAATCATGACTGTACAGGTAAATGCTAGTCTCTCAAGTCAGGCAATTGTTTCTATATTAGCCACAAAAAAAAGCACACAAGGCTAGGTGGAAGTCGAGGCTAGGTGGAAGTCGAGGCTAGGTGGACGTCGAGGCTAGGTGGACGTCGAGGCTAGGTGGACGTCGAGGCTAGGTGGACGTCGAGACTAGGTGGAAGTCGAGGCTAGGTGGAAGTGGAGGCTAGGTGGAAGTCGAGGCTAGGTGGAAGTCGAGACTAGGTGGAAGTCGAGGCTAGGTGGAATTCAAGGCTAGGTGGAATTCAAGGCTAGGTGGAAGTGGAGGCTAGGTGGAAGTGGAGGCTAGGTGGAAGTCGAGGCTAGGTGGAAGTCAAGGCTAGGTGGAAGTCAAGGCTAGGTGGAAGTCAAGGCTAGGTGGAAGTCAAGGCTAGGTGGAAGTCATAGGTGGAAGTCAAGGCTAGGTGGAAGTCAAGGCTAGGTGGAAGTCAGGCTAGGTGGAAGTCAAGGCTAGGTGGAAGTCAAGGCTAGGTGGAAGTCAAGGCTAGGTGGAAGTCATGGCTAGGTGGAACTCAAGGCTAGGTGGAAGTCAAGGCTAGGTGGAAGTCAAGGCTAGGTAGACGTCAAGGCTAGGTGGAACTCAAGGCTAGGTGGAAGTCAAGGCTAGGTGGACGTCAAGGCTAGGTGGACGTCAAGGCTAGGTGGAAGTCATGGCTAGGTGGAAGTCATGGCTAGGTGGAAGTCAAGGCTAGGTGGAAGTCAAGGCTAGGTGGAACTCAAGGCTAGGTAGACGTCAAGGCTAGGTGGAAGTCAAGGCTAGGTGGAAGTCAAGGCTAGGTGGAAGTCAAGGCTAGGTGGAAGTCAAGGCTAGGTGGAAGTCAAGGCTAGGTGGAAGTCAAGGCTAGGTGGAAGTCAAGGCTAGGTGGAAGTCATGGCTAGGTAGACGTCAAGGCTAGGTGGAAGTCATGGCTAGGTAGACGTCAAGGCTAGGTGGAAGTCATGGCTAGGTAGACGTCAAGGCTAGGTGGAAGTCATGGCTAGGTAGACGTCAAGGCTAGGTGGAAGTCAAGGCTAGGTAGACGTCAAGGCTAGGTAGACGTCAAGGCTAGGTGGACGTCAAGGCTAGGTGGAAGTCAAGGCTAGGTAGAAGTCAAGGCTAGGTGGAAGTCAAGGCTAGGTGGAAGTCAAGGCTAGGTGGAAGTCAAGGCTAGGTGGAAGTCAAGGCTAGGTGGAAGTCAAGGCTAGGTAGAAGTCAAGGCTAGGTGGAAGTCAAGGCTAGGTAGACGTCAAGGCTGGGTGAAAGTCAAGGCTAGGTAGACGTCAAGGCTAGGTGGAAGTCAAGGCTAGGTGGAAGTCAAGGCTAGATAAATGCACCAGGCAGAATTGTCACATTTGAGAAGAAAAGGTCAATAGTGTGAATGAACCCAGTCAGACAGACTCACCACTGCGATCTGCAAGGCCTCCGTGTATCACCCGGGCTATGAATATCTCTCCTGTTTCCTCGTCCCTCTTTATCGTGGCTCCCTGGTGGGTACAAGATTAAAAAAGTAATCACATGCATTTCTTTGACATAAAAGGTCAAATCCCTAATTGAAGTGTTCTGTGTGAATGGAGACTAGTGTCGTGTCTTTGGCTATGCCGGATTAAGTGATATGACATGCTATTCTATAAAATCCTTTCTCTGTAATTAATATTACATGATTGAGCTAATCATGTAAATGTAATTAACTAGAAAGTCGGGGCACCACGAAAGAGTGTTTATAGAGCAGTTATCTTCCGAATAAACTCTGAAAGACCTAGTAATATTTTACATCAATAGCAGTCAATATTAATCGTCACCTTATTTCAGTCTCATCAGAAAGTTGTAAATTCTTGGTTATCTTCACAAACCCTGGCTAACAAGTTGAATCAGCAATACAAAATTTGGGTTAATTATTTATTTACTAAATACCTAACTAATCACACAGAATTATATATACACAGAATGAATCATACCTTGATTACAAATTATGTCGTAAAGGAAAACGTCCCTAGCGGACAGAACAGATATGACAGCTGGTTACCCAAAGGAAAAGGGGCGGGGTTTGAGTGAAAGAGCAGGAGACTGAAGAACAAAGGGAGAAGCGATGTCTCTATCAGGCCGTAGGCAGCTACTCTATCGTAAATACAGAATCTTATGCATTCTAAATTACCGCCCATTTGGAAAAGGAAAATGCAATAAATATTTACTCTGAGCTGCGCTTCGGTAGGTTGGTCGTAGATGCTGGTCGTGTTGGCCAACAGAGGTCTTCCTGTCCTCGGAAGAATGTCTCTGGTGGTAAATTGGGTACGTTGTAGTAACGTCATTGTGTGGTAGATGGGATACTCTGTCTGTTCTTTCCTAGCCCACGTTTACAGCTGCTGTTGCTAACTTAACGTCTAGGAGGTATCACTTCTGTAGCGAATAAGAGTTCAAAGTTCATACCATTCGCAACCAAAGGTTGGCTTTGTTCTGTAGTTATTATCTGAACCCTTCTGACATCAGATCGTCATCCTAATGTGCCCGGAACAGGAAGTTATATTGGCGTCAAGGCTTTATATAGGAAGGGAGAGGAGGGTGTGTTTCATAGTTTATAACCACATTTTAGAAGCTAAAATCACATTTCATCCCCTCACAAATAATTTCATATTCAAACATTTAAATTGCACAACAATTCCATGTCAATCTGATAACTATAATGTGTAGACTTTCCGAGATACAGTTTATGTCGTCCTGTCATCAGTCATAATGTCTCAGATAACAACTGAACTGACATCATATTCATTAAGTACCATGGCATATGTTCAAGTGGTTGGATTACCAAAATAAGGTTAATTTCCCCCCACCTTCTGATGTTCCCAGAATCTCTATGTTAACCAAGGGATTTTCAATAGTCACATCAGTAGGGTAGAGAGAGGAAAAAGGGGGGGAGAGGTATTTATGACTATCATAAATCTACCCCCAGGCCAGCGTCATGACACTAGACACGTTCTGGTTCATGGGAAAAAGGAAAAGAGGAAAGCGATGACGATGGACACGATGACGATCAACAAAACTGTCAAGCTGATGGAGGTGGTGATGCAGGTAGGAACAGATGTGATCAGGAGGAAATTAATGATATGAAACAGCAGGGCAAAGGAGGCAGATGATGATGATGATGGTGGTGATGATGGTGGTGATGATGATGATGATGGTGATGGAAAGTTGAATCGAATTTTTGAGAATGAAGAGATGCCAGAATGGTCAGACAGAGTAAACAGTTAAAGGAGAGATAGTAAGTAAGTTATACACTGGAATGAAGGAATGTACCGCTGTACCTTTGACTGAGATCACAAGAGGTCAACAGTCCAAATACAGGAGGCAGAACATCAGGGATGATAACCCCGTCAACTGAATTCAATCTATTTACCTTTCGCGGTTATGTTCGTTGTTGAAGACAGCAGAGCAGATGAAGGAGGAGCGGAGACCAGGAGAGTTACTTCTTCTTCTTCTTCTTAGTGGAAAAACATCCTGTGGTGTTCTGGTCCTCCTCTGCTCTAGAACTCTCCGGTGTTCTAGAACCTGAACCAGAGAACCCGTTGGAGAGGTGGTCCTGTCCGTTACCAGGTCTCTGAAGAGGACCACTGATGGTCACCCTCCTCTTACTGCTGCCGTTCTGACCCGAGATTGAGGAAGACTTCCTGGAACTTGGAGGTGAGAGGTGACTATCCATATAGGCACAGATGGAGGACGAGGAGGAGGAAGAGGAGGAGGAGGAGGAGAAAAAGTGGCTAGGGGGAGGAGATGGGAAGAGTTTGACTCGAGGACGAGGAGGAGGTGGTGGAGGAGGAGAAGGAGAGGGAGGTGAAGGGAAGAGTTTGGGTCGAGGAGGAGGTGGAGGTAGAGGTGAAGGAGAGGGAGGTGAACGGAAGAGTATGGGTTGAGGAGGAGGTGGAGGAGAGGGAGGTAAAGGGAAGAGTATAGGTTGAGGTGGAGGAGGTGGTGGAGGAGAGGGAGGTGAAGGGAAGAGTATGGGTCGAGGAGGAGGGGGAAGTAGAGGTGAAGGAGAGGGAGGTGAACAGAAGAGTATGGGTTGAGGAGGTGGTGGAGGAGAGGGAGGTAAAGGGAAGAGTATGGGTTGAGGAGGAGGTGGAGGAGAGGGAGGTAAAGGGTAGAGTATAGGTTGAGGAGGAGGTGGAGGAGAGGGAGGTAAAGGGAAGAGTATCGGTTGAGGTGGAGGAGGTGGTGGAGGAGAGGGAGGTGAAGGCAAGTGTATGGGTCGAGGAGGTGGCAGTGGAGGTGTGTCGTGAGACTTGGATTCAATAATGAGTCCCTGCAGTTTATCGACCACCTCCACTAGCAGGTTGAGAGCTAGAGCATTCTCATCCACGCTATCTGACATCAGCTGTGTGGCGGACACCATCTTCTGGCTCAGGTCACGCACATCACTACTGCTGTTCTCTATGCTGCTGGCTACAGCCTGGACCGTACTCTTCAGCTCGTCCAGGCTGGGCTGCTTGTTCATATCCAGAGAGGGGTCCCTGCTAGCTCCGTTCTGGGAGCCTAGCCATCTCCGACGCCTGGTCATGGGGCTAGAGGGAGCCGTCCGAGCCCGGGGGCCACCACTACTACTACCAGGAGTTGGGATCTTACGGGGGTGGCCCCCCAAAGCGGAGTGACGGACAGGGGACTTAGTGATGGTTGGGGCGGGGCCCTTCGATTGAGAGGGAGGGTAGGCATAGTCCCCCTTTCCTAGGTCGTAATTCCTGTTGTCTCCGTTCTGTTTGTCCTCAGGCGAGGTTTTATCTCCACAGGTGGACGAGGAAGACAGGTCGTAGAGGTTATAGGTCAGAGGAGAAAATGGAAGAGAAAGAAAGCAGAAACATTCATGATCATTAAGAAGATCCAACTCAGCAGAAAGAAGTAACTAGGCACAGTGATGATGAGGACGAATCACACGTACTTAAAAATACTTCCTGGAAAGAAAGTGATAAAAAAAGTAATGAAAGTGACAAGATGAAAATCTGAAGCATTGCTTCCTGTGTCCCCTCTGTCTTCCTACCATCTGTGTGTACAGGACTGCAGACAGAGGGAGCAGAGTGGTTCAGGCCTCTCTCCCAGAGATCTTCTGTCTGGCGACACAGCTTACAGCTGCCTATGGAGTCTTGGCGAGGAAGGTGTCGCGACCCGACGGACTCGAAGCGGGCGAGGGGCCGGGACTGACCAGGGAGCAAGGGGGCCAGCAGGTCAGCAGAGGTATAACTGTCCCTGTGGCCCACTGACGCGGCTAAGTACTCCCCTGACCACGCTCTCCTCCCATGGACGAGTCTCTCGAGGGTGATGCGCCGCAGGCTGTCCCAACGACTACGGAGAAACCCTCCGCTGGTACTACCTCGTCCTCCGTTCTTATAAGTAGAGACAGAAGTCTGGGGTTACATTAGGACTAGGACCCCAGTCAACAAGTTAACAGCCCCAGGGATGAGACAGAGTCTGGGGTTACATTAGGACTAGGACCCCAGTCAACAAGTTAACAGCCCCAGGGATGAGACAGAGTCTGGGGTTACATTAGGACGAGGACCCCAGTCAACAAGTCAACAGCCCCAGGGATGAGACAGAGTCTGGGGTTACATTAGGACGAGGACCCCAGTCAACAAGTTAACGGCCCCAGGGATGAGACAGAGTCTGGGGTTACATTAGGACTAGGACCCCAGTCAACAAGTTAACAGCCCCAGGGATGAGACAGAGTCTGGGGTTACATTAGGACGAGGACCCCAGTCAACAAGTTAACAGCCCCAGGGATGAGACAGAGTCTGGGGTTACATTAGGACGAGGACCCCAGTCAACAAGTTAACAGCCCCAGGGATGAGACAGAGTCTGAGGTTACATTAGGACGAGGACCCCAGTCAACAAGTTAACAGCCCCAGGGATGAGACAGAGTCTGGGGTTACATTAGGACGAGGACCCCAGTCAACAAGTTAACAGCCCCAGGGATGAGACAGAGTCTGGGGTTACATTAGGACGAGGACCCCAGTCAACAAGTTAACAGCCCCAGGGATGAGACAGAGTCTGGGGTTACATTAGAACGAGGACCCCAGTCAACAAGTTAACAGCCCCAGGGATGATACAGAGTCTGAGGTTACATTAGGATGAGGACCCCAGTCAACAAGTTAACAGCCCCAGGGATGAGACAGAGTCTGGGGTTACATTAGGACGAGGACCCCAGTCAACAAGTTAACAGCCCCAGGGATGAGACAGAGTCTGGGGTTACATTAGGACGAGGACCCCAGTCAACAAGTCAACAGCCCCAGGGATGAGACAGAGTCTGGGGTTACATTAGGACTAGGACCCCAGTCAACAAGTTAACAGCCCCAGGGATGAGACAGAGTCTGGGGTTACATTAGGACGAGGACCCCAGTCAACAAGTTAACAGCCCCAGGGATGAGACAGAAGTCTTTAGGGGAGCTACGAGAGAGAGAGAAGCAGCCACTACAGTTCATTACAGGTTATAGCATCTGATTTGTCCTCAGAGTGACTAACAGACAGTATAAAAAGAGATTACTGTTTTGCATGTTCATGATACTTACGCCACAAGGTATTCCTGTGAGCCGTCATCAGTAACAGAGTTTATTGCCTATTTATTGCCTTACCTCCTCATGCCATTTGCATACACTGACTGGAACGAAATGCAAAAATCACTGAAGCTGGAGACTTATATCTCCCTCACTAACTTTAAACATCAGCTATCTGAGCAGCTAACCGATCGCTGCAGCTGTACATAGTCCATCTGTAAATAGCCCATCCAATGTACCTACCTCATCCCCATACTGTTTTTATTTACTTTTCTGCTCTTTTGCACACCAGTATTTCTACTTACACACCATCATCTGCTCATCATCATCTGCTCATCTATCACTCCAGTGTTAATCTGCTAAATTGTAATTACATTGTTACTATGGCCTATTTATTGCCTTACCTCCTCATGTCATTTGCACACAATGTATATAGACTTTCTTTTTTTTCTATTGTGTTATTGACTGTATGTTTTGTTTATTCCATGTGTAACTCTGTGTTGTTGTTTGTGTTGCTGCTTTGCTTTATCTTGGTCAGGTCGCAGTTGTAAATGAGAACTTTTTCTCAACTAGCCTACCTGGTTAAATAAAGGTTAAATAAAATAAAATACAGTAGTGTAATGTGTGAGTGTAACAGCATTGTGTTGTGGGATTGTAGAGTTCTAGTCGATATATTTACCAGAGGCTGTTTGTTCTTGACCAGACAGACGATCCGCATGGCCTCCTCGTCCTCCGGCAGGTCCTCGGGGAGCGGAGGAAGGACTGGCTCATAGTCCCTCTGGGCCACCATGTCATGGGCTGAGAGGAAGGCCTGGGAGAGGAAGAACACGGGCAGTCAGCCAGCAAGTAGGCCAACTAGTCAGTCAGTCAGTTAGTTAGCCAGTCAGTCAGTTAGCCAGTCAGCCAGTCAGTCAGTCAGCAAGTCAGCCAACCAATCAGTCAGTCAGCAAGTCAGCCAACCAGTCAGTCAGTCAGCAAGTCAACTAACCAGTCAGTCAGCCAACGAGACAGTCAGTCAGTTAGCCAGTCAGTTAGTCAGCCAACCAGCCAGTTAGTCAGTCAGTCAGTGAGTCAGTTAGCCAGTCAGCCAACCAGTCAGTCAGTGAATCAGGAAGTCAGCCAACCAGTCAGTCAGTCAGCAAGTCAGCCAACCAGTCAGTCAGTTAGCCAGTCAGTTAGTCAGTTAGCCAGTCAGCAAGGGGAACACAGATCAACAGAGGGAAGTCCTATAGCCTCTTTCACAATACTAAGCCGAGCTAAACTGAGCCGAGTCAAGCTGTACTTCACTGGCCATTTTACGCATCAACAATAGTTTATTGAAAGGAAAATAATCAGGTTAGCACGCTATTGTTCGGGTTAGCACGCTAATGTTCGGGTTAGTACGCTAGTGTTCGGGTTAGCACGCTATTGTTCGGGTTAGCACGCTAGTGATCGGGTTAGCACGCTAGTGTTCGGGTTAGCATGCTAATGTTCGGGTTAGCACGCTAGTGTTTGGGTTAGCACGCTAATGTTCAGGTTAGAATGCTAGTGTTCGGGTTAGCACGCTAGTGTTCGGGTAAGCATGCTAATGTTCGGGTTAGCACGCTAGTGTTCGGGTTAGTACGCTAGTGTTCGGGTTAGCACGCTAGTGTTCGGGTTAGCATGCTAGTGGTCGGGTTAGTACGCTAATGTTCGGGTTAGCACGCTAGTGTCCGGGTTAGCACGCTAGTGTTCGGGTTAGCACGCTAATGTCCGGGTTAGCACGCTAGTGGGAGAAGGCCACAAGTAGTCTAATCTGTTCTGACAGTAAAAGCCCAACGGTCTGAATAAGGTGAATGAAAGCTCCGACAGTTTACCTGTAGATGGGGGGACTTCAGTAGATTATAGAGCTGTCTGGCCTCTGGGGACGGGGCTGGTACTGCTCTGATGTTGGACAGGATCTGTTTAACAGGCATACAAACAAACCCCAGACCAATACCATTAGCTGTCATTCATGATGTTGTGGGCTGCACAGTTAGCCCAAGTCATCCAGTTCTCTGTCGGATAGTGGGTGTACGTCCTAAACGTCCTAAATGGTCCCGTGTGGCTCAGTTGGTAGAGCATGGCGCTTGCAACGCCAGGGTTGTGGGTTCATTCCCCACGGGGGGACCAGGATGAATATGTATGAACTTTCCAATTTGTAAGTCGCTCTGGATAAGAGCGTCTGCTAAATGACTTAAATGTAAATGTAAATGCTACCCTATTCCCTATATAGTGCACTACTTTAGACCAGAGCTCTATTCCCTATATAGTGCACTACTTTAGAACAGAGACCTATTCCCTATATAGTGCACTACTTCTGACCAGACCCCTTTAGGCCCTGGTAAAAAAGAAGGGCACTATATATAAGGAAAAGGGTGCCATTTCAGACGCTTCCCTAAGAGTCTAGTGGACTGACCTCGTGAGAGAGACCAGAGACATAAGGCAGGTAGTGACTGGGTGGACTGACCTCGTGAGAGAGACCAGAGGCATAAGGCAAGTAGGGACTGGGTGGACTGACCTCGTGAGAGAGACCAGAGACATAGGGCAGGTAGTGACTGGGTGGACTGACCTCGTGAGAGAGACCAGAGGCATAAGGCAAGTAGTGACTGGGCGGACTGACCTCGTGAGAGAGACCAGAGACATTAGGCAGGTAGTGACTGGGTGGACTGACCTCGTGAGAGAGACCAGAGGCATAGGGCAGGTAGGGACTGGGTGGACTGACCTCGTGAGAGAGACCAGAGGCATAAGGCAAGTAGGGACTGGGTGGACTGACCTCGTGAGAGAGACCAGAGACATAGGGCAGGTAGTGACTGGGTGGACTGACCTCGTGAGAGAGACCAGAGGCATAAGGCAAGTAGTGACTGGGCGGACTGACCTCGTGAGAGAGACCAGAGACATTAGGCAGGTAGTGACTGGGTGGACTGACCTCGTGAGAGAGACCAGAGACATTAGGCAGGTAGTGACTGGGCGGACTGACCTCGTGAGAGAGACCAGAGACATTAGGCAGGTAGTGACTGGGCGGACTGACCTCGTGAGAGAGACCAGAGACATTAGGCAGGTAGTGACTGGGTGGACTGACCTCGTGAGAGAGACCAGAGACATTAGGCAAGTAGGGACTGGGTGGACTGACCTCGTGAGAGAGACCAGAGACATAAGGCAAGTAGTGACTGGGCGGACTGACCTCGTGAGAGAGACCAGAGACATAAGGCAGGTAGGGACTGGGTGGACTGACCTCGTGAGAGAGACCAGAGGCACAAGGCAGGTAGGGACTGGGTGGACTGACCTTGTGAGAGAGACCAGAGGCATAAGGCAGTTAGGGACTGGGTGGACTGACCTCGTGAGAGAGACCAGAGGCATAAGGCAGGTAGTGACTGGGTGGACTGACCTCGTGAGAGAGACCAGAGGCATAAGGCAGGTAGTGACTGGGTGGACTGACCTCGTGAGAGAGACCAGAGGCATAAGGCAGGTAGGGACTGGGTGGACTGACCTCGTGAGAGAGACCAGAGGCATAAGGCAAGTAGGGACTGGGTGGAAGCCTTCTGAACTTCTGCAGACACTCGTAGACCTGTAGAGAGAACAGACATGCAATATAATGCATCTTTACATGTTCATTATACAGAGACAAAACAGACAGATAGGCACTAGGTATGGCATTAAACAGGGTTGGCGTAGCGACTACTGTAGAAAACGCCAAGATAACATTAAAGAGGGCTAGCGTAGCGGCTACTGTAGAAAACACCAAGATAACATTAAACAGGGCTAGCATAGCGACTACTGTAGAAAACACCAAGATAACATTAAAGAGGGCTAACGTAACGGCTACTGTAGAAAACACCAAGATAACATTAAAGAGGGCTAGCGTAGCGACTACTGTAGAAAACACCAAGATAACATTAAAGAGGGCTAGCGTAGCGACTACTGTAGAAAACACCAAGATAACATTAAAGAGGGCTGGCGTAGAGACTACTGTAGAAAACACCAAGATAACATTAAACAGGGCTAGCGTAGCGACTACTGTAGAAAACACCAAGATAACATTAAAGAGGGCTAGCGTAGCGACTACTGTAGAAAACACCAAGATAACATTAAAGAGGGCTAGCGTAGCGACTACTGTAGAAAACACCAAGATAACATTAAAGATGGCTAGCGTAGCGACTACTGTAGAAAACACCAAGATAACATTAAACAGGGCTAGCGTAGCGACTACTGTAGAAAACACCAAGATAACATTAAAGAGGGCTAGCGTAGCGACTACTGTAGAAAACACCAAGATAACATTAAACAGGGCTAGCGTAGCGACTACTGTAGAAAACACCAAGATAACATTAAACAGGGCTAGCGTAGCAACTACTGTAGAAAACACCAAGATAACATTAAAGAGGGCTAGCGTAGCGACTACTGTAGAAAACACCAAGATAACATTAAACAGGGCTAGCGTAGCGACTACTGTAGAAAACACCAAGATAACATTAAACAGGGCTAGCGTAGCGACTACTGTAGAAAACACCAAGATAACATTAAAGAGGGCTAGCGTAGCGACTACTGTAGAAAACACCAAGATAACATTAAAGAGGCCTAGCGTAACGACTAAGATAACAAGCATTAGATACATATAATTCATGTACCATGTCACTATCATGTATGTCTGTATGTATGTATTAAAAGGTATGTATTAAAAGGTATGTATTAAAAGGTATGGATTACTAGGTAAAATCAGCATGTATGGTTGATAAGAAGCTAACTAACACTTAGAGATGTCATTATAGTAGTATTATATGCAGGAGGATGAAGATGTATGGCCAACATCTGGGTGATGCATGTCTGGCTCATAAAGGGTTGGATTAATGATCAGATGACAGAGACTGTATAAAATAAATATAGATGACAGCCTTTTAGTAGAGACTGTATCAAAAAAATTAAGATTTGAGACCTTGAGTAGGAACTGTAGCCAGGGGGCACTGAGAAGGCTGTAGAGGACTTCAGACCCACTGATGTCACTGTGGATAGCCAGCCTCACCTCCTCTACCACACTGGACAGCATCTCTGTCAGACCTGGGGAGGGGGGGGAGAGATTGAGATAAAGACATACAGCAAGTTAGATTGAGACACGAAACAGAGACAGACAGGCAGAGACAGGGACAGACAGGCAGAGACAGGGACAGACAGGGACAGACAGGTACTGGAATAGAGGCAGGGACAGACAGGCAGAGACAGGGAATGGAATAGAGACAGGGACAGACAGGCAGAGACAGGGACTGGAATAGAGACAGGGACAGACAGGCAGAGACAGGGACTGGAATAGAGACAGGGACAGACAGGCAGAGACAGAGACTGGAATAGAGACAGGGGCTGAGACAGGCAGAGACAGAGACTGGAATAGAGACAGGGGCTGAGACAGGCAGAAAGAGACTGGAACAGAGACAGAGACAGGGACCGGAACAGAGACATGGACAGGCGGAGACAGGGACAGAGACAGGGACAGGCAGAGACCAAGACAGAGACAGGGAATGGAACAGGGACAGGCAGCAGAAGAGACAGGGACATAGACAGGAACAGACGCCGGAACAGAGACAGGGACAGGAATAAAGACAGTCACAGGGACAGAGTCATAAACAAGTGGCAGGGACAGACACCTAAACAGAGATATGGACATAGTCGGACAGAAGAAGAGACAGGGACCGGAACAGAGACATGGACAGGGACAGGCAGAAAAAGAGACAAAGACAGACAGGGATAAGGTCAGAGAAAGCGATAGGCAGAAGAAGAGACACGGGGGAGACAGAGACAAGAGAGATAAAGACACAGGGGAGACAGAGACACCGGAGATAAAGACACAGGGGAGACAGAGACAATAGAGATAAAGACACAGGGGAGACAGAGACAATAGAGATAAAGACACAGGGGGACAGAGACAATAGAGATAAAGACACAGGGAGACAGAGACACCGGAGATAAAGACACAGGGGAGACAGAGACAATAGAGATAAAGACACAGGGGAGACAGAGACAATAGAGATAAAGACACAGGGGGACAGAGACAATAGAGATAAAGACACAGGGAGACAGAGACACCGGAGATAAAGACACAGGGGAGACAAAGACAATAGAGATAAAGACACAGGGGAGACAGAGACAATAGAGATAGAGAAAATAGATATGTACAAAAAAATGTCATGAAACACTGATTTTGGCCGTACTGCTATTAGCCCATTGAATAACAGCTTCATACATAGAAAAACGTGTTTGTGAGTCTCTTCTTCTTTTCTTTTTCTACGGTCCGCCAACATTCGGGAGAGGTGTAATGCCTCCACCTACTGTGTGGCCTGTGTCCTACTGTTCTGGAGTGTCAATTCATTACACTTTGTGACACAAAGGGGAGGTGAAAACGAAGAAAAATGGCCCTACCACACCAACTAACCCTACACCCATTAAAACCTCCCTACCAACTAACCCTGCACCCATTAAAACCTCCCTACCAACTAACCCTACACCCATTAAAACCTCCCTACCAACTAACCCTGCACTCATTAAAACCTCCCTACCAACTAACCCTGCACCCATTAAAACCTCACTACCAACTAACCCTGCACCCATTAAAACCTCCCTACCAACTAACCCTGCACCCATTAAAACCTCACTACCAACTAACCCTGCACCCATTAAAACCTCACTACCAACTAACCCTGCACCCATTAAAACCTCACTACCAACTAACCCTGCACCCATTAAAACCTCACTACCAACTAACCCTGCACCCATTAAAACCTCCCTACCAACTAACCCTGCACCCATTAAAACCTCACTACCAACTAACCCTGCACCCATTAAAACCTCACTACCAACTAACCCTGCACCCATTAAAACCTCCCTACCAACTAACCCTACACCCATTAAAACCTCCCTACCAACTAACCATGCACCCATTAAAACCTCCCTACCAACTAACCCTGCACCCATTAAAACCTCCCTAACAACTAACCCTGCACCCATTAACGAACCCTACACCCATTAAAACCTCCCTACCAACTAACCCTACACCCATTAAAACCTCCCTACCAACTAACCCTGCACCCATTAAAACCTCCCTACCAACTAACCCTGCACCCATTAACACCTCACTACCAACTAACCCTGCACCCATTAAAACCTCCCTACCAACTAACCCTACACCCATTAAAACCTCCCTACCAACTAACCCTGCACCCATTAAAACCTCACTACCAACTAACCCTGCACCCATTAAAACCTCCCTACCAACTAACCCTACACCCATTAAAACCTCACTACCAACTAACCCTGCACCCATTAAAACCTGACTACCAACTAACCCTGCACCCATTAAAACCTCCCTACCAACTAACCCTGCACCCATTAAAACCTCACCACTATACCAACTAACCCTACACCCATTAAAACCTCACCACTATACAAACTAACCCTACACCCATTAAAACCTCACTACCAACTAACCCTGCACCCATTAAAACCTCACTACCAATTAACCCTGCACCCATTAAAACCTCACTACCAACTAACCCTGCACCCATTAAAACCTCCCTACCAACTAACCCTGCACCCATTAAAACCTCACTACCAACTAACCCTGCACCCATTAAAACCTCACTACCAACTAACCCTGCACCCATTAAAACCTCCCTACCAACTAACCCTGCACCCATTAAAACCTCACTACCAACTAACCCTGCACCCATTAAAACCTCACCACTATACCAACTAACCCTACACCCATTAAAACCTCACCACTATACAAACTAACCCTACACCCATTAAAATCTCACTACCAACTAACCCTGCACCCATTAAAACCTCCCTACCAACTAACCCTGCACCCATTAAAACCTCACTACCAACTAACCCTACACCCATTAAAACCTCACCACTTTACAAACTAACCCTATAATTGCATGTTAAAGGGGAAGTTCTGGTCTAACTGGTATTATTGCATGTTAAAGGGGAAGTTCTGGTCTAACTGGTATTATTGCATTTTTACAAGCATTTCGCTACACTCGCAAAAACATCTGCTAGCCATGTGTATGTGACCAATACAATTTGATTTGATTTTAAAAGGGGAAGTTCTGGTCTAACTGGTATTATTGCATGTTAAAGGGAAAGTTCTGATCTTACTGGTATTATTGCATGTTAAAGGGGAAGTTCCATTCTCACTGGTTTTATTGCATGTTAAAGGGGAAGTTCCATTCTCACTGGTATTATTGCATGTTAAAGGGGAAGTTCAGATCTCACTGGTGTTATTGCATGTTAAAGGGGAAGTTCTGATTTTACTGGTATTATTGCATGTTAAAGGGAAAGTTTTGATCTTACTGGTATTAGTGCATGTTAAAGGGGAAGTTCCAGTCTCACTGGTGGTATGGCATGTTAAAGGGGAAGTTCCATTCTCACTGGTTTTATTGCATGTTAAAGGGGAAGTTCCATTCTCACTGGTATTATTGGATGTTAAAGGGGAAGTTCCATTCTCACTGGTATTATTGCATGTTAAAGGGGAATGTTCCTGTCTCACTGGTATTATTGCATGTTAAAGGGGAATGTTCCTGTCTCACTGGTATTATTGCATGTTAAAGGGGAATGTTCCTGTCTCACTGGTATTATTGCATGTTAAAGGGGAAGTTCCATTCTCACTGGTATTATTGCATGTTAAAGGGGAATGTTCCTGTCTCACTGGTATTATTGCATGTTAAAGGGGAATGTTCCTGTCTCACTGGTATTATTGCATGTTAAAGGGGAATGTTCCTGTCTCACTGGTATTATTGCATGTTAAAGGGGAAGTTCCATTCTCACTGGTATTATTGCATGTTAAAGGGGAATGTTCCTGTCTCACTGGTATTATTGCATGTTAAAGGGGAAGTTCCATTCTCACTGGTATTATTGCATGTTAAAGGGGAATGTTCCTGTCTCACTGGTATTATTGCATGTTAAAGGGGAAGTTCCATTCTCACTGGTATTATTGCATGTTAAAGGGGAATGTTCCTGTCTCACTGGTATTATTGCATGTTAAAGGGGAATGTTCCTGTCTCACTGGTATTATTGCATGTTAAAGGGGAATGTTCCTGTCTCACTGGTATTATTGCATGTTAAAGGGGAAGTTCAGGATTTTACAACTTGATGTTAGATGGTTCCCCATCCTGAAAGTGGTCTCTGGGCCAGGAGAAACTATAATCCATGGTTTGGTTTCCTTTAAACCGCTAACTGTAGCCACCACTAGCTAACAAACAATGGAAGCGATAGGGTACTCCTGCAATGAAGGTTTTAACGCTAGAGACTCCCCATTCTCATAGAGGCCCTGGGGTGGTCCTGTCTCAGCCTCCATAGCTGGCCTCATGTTGGCTGGGTCACTAGAGAGACATCTGGCTGGGTCACCCGAGAGACACCTGGCTGGGTCACCCGAGAGACACCTGGCTGGGGCACTAGACAGACACCTGGCTGGGTCACTAGACAGACACCTGGCTGGGTCACCCGAGAGACACCTGGCTGGGTCACTAGACAGACACCTGGCTGGGTCCCTAGACAGACACCTGGCTGGGTCACTAGACAGACACCTGGCTGGGTCACTAGACAGACACCTGGCTGGGTCACTAGAGAGACACCTGGCTGGGGCAATAGACAGACACCTGGCTGGGTCACTAGACAGACACCTGGCTGGGTCACTAGACAGACACCTGGCTGGGTCACTAGACAGACACCTGGCTGGGTCCCTAGAGAGACACCTGGCTGGGGCACTAGAGAGACACCTGGCTGGGGCACTAGAGAGAGACCTGGCTGGGTCACTAGAGACACACCTGGCTGAGTCACTAGACAGACACCTGGCTGGGTCACTAGACAGACACCTGGCTGGGTCACTAGACAGACACCTGGCTGGGTCACTAGACAGACACCTGGCTGGGTCACTAGACAGACACCTGGCTGGGTCACTAGACAGACACCTGGCTGGGTCACTAGACAGACACCTGCCTGGGTCACTAGACATACACCTGGCTGGGTCACTAGAGAGACACCTAGCTGGGGAACTAGGCAGACACCTAGCTGGGGCACTAGGCAGACACCTGGCTGGGTCACTAGACAGACACCTGGCTGGGTCACTAGACAGACACCTGGCTGGGTCACTAGAGAGAGACCTGGCTGGGTCAGGTGTCTGTACGCTGTGCAAACACGTTGATCTAGTCAACTGTCCGTGTGTTACAATAGAGGATGTAGCTAAAGTTGACTAATACTCAGAAAGTTGTTGCTGTAACCTTTTATCTTCACCCTCACTAATCATCACACATCTGGGTTGAGCTAACCCCCCCACACACCCCACCAACACAACGGAAAATTTAAAAATAAACCCGAGAACTAGGAGCTTTCAGGGTTATGGTTAGGAGCATCCAGGGTTAGAGTTAGGAGCATCCAGGGTTAGAGTTAGGAGCATCCAGGGTTAGAGTTAGGAGCATCCAGGGTTAGAGTTAGGAGCATCCAGGATTAGAGTTAGGAGCATCCAGGGTTAGAGTTAGGAGCATCCAGGGTTAGAGTTAGGAGCATCCAGGATTAGAGTTAGGAGCATCCAGGGTTAGAGTTAGGAGCATCCAGGGTTAGAGTTAGGAGCATCCAGGGTTAGGAGCATCCAGGGTTAGAGTTAGGCGCATCCAGGGTTAGAGTTAGGAGCATCCAGGGTTAGAGTTAGGAGCATCCAGGGTTAGAGTTAGGAGCATTCAGGGTTAGAGTTAGGAGCATCCAGGGTTAGAGTTAGGAGCATCCAGGATTAGAGTTAGGAGCATCCAGGGTTAGAGTTAGGAGCATCCAGGGTTAGAGTTAGGAGCATCCAGGGTTAGAGTTAGGAGCATCCAGGGTTAGAGTTAGGAGCATCCAGGGTTAGAGTTAGGAGCATCCAGGGTTAGGGTTAGGAGCATCCAGGGTTAGAGTTAGGAGCATCCAGGATTAGAGTTAGGAGCATCCAGGGTTAGAGTTAGGAGCATCCAGGGTTAGGGTTAGGAGCATCCAGGATTAGAGTTAGGAGCATCCAGGGTTAGAGTTAGGAGCATCCAGGGTTAGAGTTAGGAGCATCCAGGGTTAGAGTTAGGAGCATCCAGGGTTAGAGTTAGGAGCATCCAGGGTTAGGAGCATCCAGGGTTAGGAGCATCCAGGGTTAGGAGCATCCAGGGTTAGGCGCATCCAAGGTTAGAGTTAGGCACATCCAGGGTTAGAGTTAGGAGCATCCAGGGTTAGAGTTAGGAGCATCCAGGGTTAGAGTTAGGAGCATCCAGGGTTAGGAGCATCCAGGGTTAGGAGCATCCAGGGTTAGGCGCATCCAGGGTTAGAGTTAGGAGCATCCAGGGTTAGGAGCATCCAGGGTTAGGAGCATCCAGGATTAGAGTTAGGAGCATCCAGGATTAGAGTTAGGAGCATCCAGGGTTAGAGTTAGGAGCATCCAGGTAGGACCATCCAGGGTTAGAGTTAGGAGCATCCAGGGTTAGAGTTAGGAGCATCCAGGTAGGACCATCCAGGGTTAGAGTTAGGAGCATCCAGGATTAGAGTTAGGAGCATCCAGGTAGGAGCATCCAGGGTTAGAGTTAGGAGCATCCAATGTTAGAGTTAGGAGCATCCAGGGTTAGAGTTAGGAGCATCCAGGATTAGAGTTAGGAGCATCCAGGGTTAGAGTTAGGAGCATCTAGGGTTAGAGTTAGGAGCATCCAGGGTTAGGGTTAGGAGCATCCAGGGTTAGGAGCATCCAGGGTTAGAGTTAGGAGCATCCAGGGTTAGAGTTAGGAGCATCCAAGGTTAGAGTTAGGAGCATCCAAGGTTAGAGTTAGGAGCATTCAAGGTTAGAGTTAGGAGCATCCAAGGTTAGAGTTAGGAGCATCCAAGGTTAGAGTTAGGAGCATCCAAGGTTAGAGTTAGGAGCATCCAGGGTTAGAGTTAGGAGCATCCAGGGTTAGAGTTAGGAGCATCCAGGGTTAGAGTTAGGAGCATCCAGGGTTAGAGTTAGGAGCATCCAGGGTTAGAGTTAGGAGCATCCAGGGTTAGAGTTAGGAGCATCCAGGGTTAGAGTTAGGAGCATTCAAGGTTAGAGTTAGGAGCATTCAGGGTTAGAGTTAGGAGCATCCAGGGTTAGAGTTAGGAGCATCCAGGATTAGGAGCATCCAGGGTTAGAGTTAGGAGCATCCAGGGTTAGAGTTAGGAGCATTCAAGGTTAGCGTTAGGGGCATCCAGGGTTAGAGTTAGGAGCATTCAAGGTTAGAGTTAGGAGCATCCAGGGTTAGAGTTAGGAGCATCCAGGGTTAGAGTTAGGAGCATCCAGGGTTAGAGTTAGGAGCATCCAGGGTTAGAGTTAGGAGCATTCAAGGTTAGAGTTAGGAGCATTCAGGGTTAGAGTTAGGAGCATCCAGGGTTAGAGTTAGGAGCATCCAGGGTTAGGAGCATCCAGGGTTAGAGTTAGGAGCATCCAGGGTTAGAGTTAGGAGCATTCAAGGTTAGCGTTAGGAGCATCCAGGGTTAGAGTTAGGAGCATTCAAGGTTAGAGTTAGGAGCATCCAGGGTTAGAGTTAGGAGCATCCAGGGTTAGAGTTAGGAGCATCCAGGGTTAGAGTTAGGAGCATCCAGGGTTAGAGTTAGGAGCATCCAGGGTTAGAGTTAGGAGCATCCAGGGTTAGAGTTAGGAGCATCCAGGGTTAGAGTTAGGAGCATCCAGGGTTAGAGTTAACTTCCATTGACATTGGTGATCTGTTCTAAATGTAAACATATGGATGAAATCAGGGATTAAATGCTAAAACAAACCTCAGATATTATATAAGAGAAAACTGAGGGATTTATCATACTGTGATTGAAGTCCTTGGACGAGGTCAGATGGTGGATTGTACTGTGCTTTCTTGAAACGAATAGCTATTGTTTTGAGTACAAAGGAAAACTACAATTTAATATGGCCCGAAGGAGAACAAAATGACTAGAGTGGATTGTATTTATGTGATCAGTGGTATGACTGATTGTTATTTTTAAGTTGATCCAAATAGTTGACTCTCTCTGATACAGGCAAGCCATCACTGACAACAACCTTAACAATCAATGTTTACAAAAGTAAAAAATTAAACCTTACCTTCTCAGACAATTCCTTGATCCTTCACCCCTGACCTCGTGAAACAGGTCTCTTCGGTGAAACGGGTCTCTTCAGCGAAACAGGTCACTTCAGTGAAACAGGTCACTTTGGTGAAACAGGTCACTTCGGTGAAACAGGTCTCTTCGGCGAAACAGGTCTCTTCAGCGAAACAGGTCTCTTCAGCGAAACAGGTCTCTTACAGTGAAACAGGTCTCTTCAGCGAAACAGGTCTCTTCAGTGAAACAGGTCTCTTCAGTGAAACAGGTCTCTTCAGTGAAACAGGTCTCTTCAGCGAAACAGGTCTCTTCAGCGAAACAGGTCTCTTCAGTGTAAGGCAACTATCCAGTGACGTTCACCTTATCTTTTAGGTAATGTTTCAGAACACAGTACACAGCCCTGGTGACAACATGTCTGTGATTTTACAACAAAGCGTTCCTGGGGATGGCAGACTGTAATCCCTCTCTATCCCAGTTAATCTCTGAGCCAGCAGCAGAGCAAATGAACTGAGCTCTCTCTTCTCTATCTACCCCCTCTTTTTCCCTGTCCTCCTCCTCTCCTCCCCCTCTCTCCTCTCCTCCCCCCTCCCCCTCTCTCCTCTCCTGCACCCCTCTCTCCTCCCCCTCTTTTCCCCTCTCCTCCCCCCTCTCTCCTCTCCTCTCCTCCCCCTTTCTCTCAGGGAGTATCCTCACTGGCCGTCCTGAGCTGGCACACAAAGCCTCTTAACTCTTTCTGCTTTTAGCCCGGCCATCGGGCCATCGGGCATTAAGGACTGGCAGCAAGAAGTGAAATGGCACAGTCTCATTGAACATCTTGGTCACTTTTCGAGCTTTTATTTGGAATGCAAAGCCAGACAAAATTAAACGTGCCTATTTATATAATGAATATGAGTTTGGGGGGGGGGGGGATAAAATGATTAAATATTAAAGCTTTAAACCTCTCACTAAAACCTTCACTCATACATAAATTATACTTAATCCCAAAATGGTTCTCTAGTAGATTATGAAGAAAGACTCATCCTTTGATTAAAAACTGCCTTTTTCCCCTTTATACAGATTAAAGTATCACCCTTTTTCTTAAACAATTTCTTATCCTCCAGAAAAGACAGAACAAATATTACAACAAATGTTATGGTTAAACTGAAATATACTGATTAATAAAAATATAAAAATAATTTATGGATAATAAAAATAAAAAAGTGTTATATGTATTAATGATATTATGAATGTAAAATGTCTATGTAAAATGTCTATGTAAAATGTCTGTGTTAAACATCTATGTTAAATGTCTATGTAAAATGTCTATGTTAAATGTATATGTTAAATGTCTATATTAAACGTCTATGTTAAATGTCAATGTAAAATGTCTATGTTAAATGTATATGTTAAATGTCTATGTTAAATGTCTATGTAAAATGTCTATATTAAATTACATTTAATATAATATCTATATTAAATGTCTATGTAACAAAAAAGCTGTAAAAAAAACTTAAATATATTTGTCCTCTGAAGGAGGGGTAAACACATTAAATTCAATAAAAAGTCAAATGGCACCCTATTCCCTATATAGTGCACTACTTTTTACACCATAGGGCCCTGGTCAAAAGTAGTGCACTATATAGGGAATAGGGTGCCATTTGGGACCTAAACAGAGAGAGATTCACAGATGATGCAGTCTCTATTGCACTCCACACTGCCCTTCCCCACCTGGACAAAAGGAACACCTATGTGAGAATGCTGTTCATTGACTACAGCTCAGCGTTCAACACCATAGTGTCCTCAAAGCTCATCACTAAGCTAAGTATCCTAGGACTAAACACCTCCCTCTGCAACTGGATCCTGTACTTCCTGACAGTCCGCCCCCAGGTGGTAAGGGTAGGTAACAACACATCCGCCACGCTGATCCTCAACACTGGAGCTCCCCAGGGGTGCGTACTCAGACCCCTCCTGTACTCCATGTTCACTCATGACTGCATGGCCAGACACGACTCCAACACCATCATTAAGTTTGCCCAACGACCCAACAGTGGTAGTATTGCAGCATGGACAAATGCCATTCAGCATTCATCTGATAATAGTCAATCTGGGATGAGGGAAAGCTATACGCTATACGTTTGAGGTAAAAGTCATTGTACAGTAGTCAGAGCTAGTTATTGATGTTGTAGTACAGAGCTAGGATAGCTATATGACTGTACCCTAGTTCCCAGTCCACCATCTATATACACAATACCCCCAAACCAGTAGTTTCCATTTCTACGATACATGTTGCATTATGGACAATAAACATTGCATTCTGGGTGCCTTAAAGGAGGTCAAGAGTTCAAGCTCTACAGTACCAGGTCCAGTTGGTCACCAGAGCTTCTTTAATCAGCAACAACAGTTTTCAGCTGTGCTAACATAATTGCAAAATTGTTCTCAAATGATCATTTAACCTTTTAAAATGATGAACTTGGATTAGCTAGCACAACGTGCCATTGGAACACAGGAGGGATGGTTGCTGATAATGGGCCTCTGTACGCCTATGTAGATATTCCATTAAAAATCAGCTACAATAGTCATTTACAACATTAAGAATGTCTACACTGTATTTCTGATCAATTTGAAGTTAATTTTAAAAATTGACACTTTTTTTTGGCTTTTCTTTTAAAAACAAGGACATTTCGAAGTGACCCCAAACTTTTGAACAGTAGTGTATATATACAGTTGAAGTCGGAAGTTTACATACACCTTAGCCAAATACATTTAAACTCAGTTTTTCACAATTCCTGACATTTATTCCTAGTACAAATCCCCTGTTTTAGGTCATTTAGGATCACCACTTTATGTTAAGAATGTGAAATGTCAAAATAATAGTAGAGAAAATTATTTATTTCAGCTTTTATTTATTCTAAAGCCATGACATAATTTTCTGGAATGACTTGTGTCATGCACAAAGTACATGTCCTAACCGACTTGCCAAAACTATAGTTTGTTAACAAGAAATTTGTGGAGTGGTTGAAAAACGAGTTTTAATGACTCCAGTTTTATTGGTTCTTTAATCAGAACAACAGTTTTCAGGTGAATTTTTCCACAAATAGACAGGTATTTTCCTTTCCATGTTAGCAAGGACAGCCATAATAAATAGATATGCCGATAGTGGACAACCTTGTTTTACTCCACGACAGTTTAATAGTTTCTGAGAAGTAGCCTTTATTTACAATTTTACACCTAGGATTACTATACATACCTTTCACACATTTTATGAGATTCTCCAAAATTAAAATATTCCAGGCATTTAAATATAAATTCTAGTCCTAGTTTATCAAAAACCTTTTCAAAGTCAGTTTTCAATGTGTTCCATTGGTTCCGGTACTTGTCTTATATTATTTACAATGTATTGTCCATGTAAAAAACCTGTCTGATTAGGATGAATAATATCCGACAACACCTTTTTAATTCTAAGTCCTAATCATTTTTGCATCACAACACTGAAGTGTAAGGGGTCTCCAATTTGTTAAATGGACTGGATCTTTATATTTATCAATTGGGTCTTGTTTCAGTAAAAATGAAATCAGACCATGTTGTTAAGTATCTGATCATCTACACATTTCATAGGAGTGGTTAAACCATGCTAATAACAGTCCTCTGAGTGAATCAGAAAAGGTTTGGTAAAACTCCACTGGTATGACATCCAGCCCTGGAGTTTTCCCAGCCTTAAAGGCTGTAATTGCATCAAGAAGTTCCTCCTGTGTAATTTGCCCTTCACATTAGTCTTTCTGTACAGCTGTTAATTTTACATTATTAATTTTAAAAAAACTACCCTGTAGTTTAAACTCAAAATAGACATATACAGTATTCATGGAATTTACATAAATCAAATAATTTGTATTATTTACATAGTTTATATACACATGATTCAAAATAAACATATATGTTTGATATTTACACATAATTACACAATCCTAAAAGCTTAGCTAAAAGATTTAAGAATTCAGAAAGGATGAAAAACTACCCTGTAGTATCCCCCCACTACCCTGACCTGTAGTATCCCCCCCACTACCCTGACCTGTAGTATCCCCCCACTACCCTGACCTGTAGTATCCCCCCACTACCCTGACCTGTAGTATCCCCCCACTACCCTGACATGTAGTATCCCCCCACTACCCTGACCTGTAGTATCCCCCCCACTACCCTGACCTGTAGTATCCCCCCCACTACCCTGACCTGTAGTATCCCCCCCACTACCCTGACCTGTAGTATCCCCCCTACTACCCTGACCTGTAGTATCCCCCCCACTACCCTGACCTGTAGTATCCCCCCACTACCCTGACCTGTAGTATCCCCCCACTACCCTGACCTGTAGTATCCCCCCCACTACCCTGACCTGTAGTATCCCCCCCACTACCCTGACCTGTAGTATCCCCCCACTACCCTGACCTGTAGTATCCCCCCACTACCCTGACCTGTAGTATCCCCCCACTACCCTGACCTGTAGTATCCCCCCACTACCCTGACCTGTAGTATCCCCCCCCCCCAACTACCCTGACCTGTAGTATCCCCCCCCCCCACTACCCTGACCTGTAGTATCCCCCCACTACCCTGACCTGTAGTATCCCCCCCACTACCCTGACCTGTAGTATCCCCCCCACTACCCTGACCTGTAGTATCCCCCCACTACCCTGACCTGTAGTATCCCCCCCACTACCCTGACCTGTAGTATCCCCCCACTACCCTGACCTGTAGTATCCCCCCCACTACCCTGACCTGTAGTATCCCCCCACTACCCTGACCTGTAGTATCCCCCCACTACCCTGACCTGTAGTATCCTCCCCCCACTACCCTGACCTGTAGTATCCCCCCACTACCCTGACCTGTAGAATCCCCCCACTACCCTGACCTGTAGTATCCCCCCACTACCCTGACCTGTAGTATCCCCCCCACTACCCTGACCTGTAGTATCCCCCCCACTACCCTGACCTGTAGTATCCCCCCACTACCCTGACCTGTAGTATCCCCCCACTAACCTGACCTGTAGTATCCCCCCACTACCCTGACCTGTAGTATCCCCCTACTACCCTGACCTGTAGTATCCCCCCACTAACCTGACCTGTAGTATCCCCCCACTACCCTGACCTGTAGTATCCCCCCACTACCCTGACCTGTAGTATCCCCCCACTACCCTGACCTGTAGTATCCCCCCACTAACCTGACCTGTAGTATCCCCCCCCCCCACTACCCTGACCTGTAGTATCCCCCCCCACTACCCTGACCTGTAGTATCCCCCCCCCACTACCCTGACCTGTAGTATCCCCCCCCCCCACTACCCTGACCTGTAGTATCCCCCCCCCCACTACCCTGACCTGTAGTATCCCCCCCCCCACTACCCTGACCTGTAGTATCCCCCCCCCACTACCCTGACCTGTAGTATCCCCCCCCCCCCACTACCCTGACCTGTAGTATCCCCCCCACTACCCTGACCTGTAGTATCCCCCCTCTACCCTGACCTGTAGTATCCCCCTACTACCCTGACCTGTAGTATCCCTCCCACTACCCTGACCTGTAGTATCCCCCCACTACCCTGACCTGTAGTATCCCCCCACTACCCTGACCTGTAGTATCCCCCCACTACCCTGACCTGTAGTATCCCCCCACTACCCTGACCTGTAGTATCCCCCCCACTACCCTGACCTGTAGTATCCCCCCACTACCATGACCTGTAGTATCCCCCCACTACCCTGACCTGTAGTATCCCCCCACTACCCTGACCTGTAGTATCCCCCCACTACCCTGACCTGTAGTATCCCCCCCCACTACCCTGACCTGTAGTATCCCCCCACTACCCTGACCTGTAGTATCCCCCCTACTACCCTGACCTGTAGTATCCCCCCCACTACCCTGACCTGTAGTATCCCCCCACTACCCTGACCTGTAGTATCCCCCCAACTAACCTGACCTGTAGTATCCCCCCACTACCCTGACCTGTAGTATCCCCCCCCCCCACTACCCTGACCTGTAGTATCCCCCCACTAACCTGACCTGTAGTATCCCCCCACTACCCTGACCTGTAGTATCCCCCCAACTAACCTGACCTGTAGTATCCCCCCAACTAACCTGACCTGTAGTATCCCCCCACTACCCTGACCTGTAGTATCCCCCCAACTAACCTGACCTGTAGTATCCCCCCACTACCCTGACCTGTAGTATCCCCCCACTACCCTGACCTGTAGTATCCCCCCACTACCCTGACCTGTAGTATCCCCCCCACTACCCTGACCTGTAGTATCCCCCCTACTACCCTGACCTGTAGTATCCCCCCCACTACCCTGACCTGTAGTATCCCCCCACTACCCTGACCTGTAGTATCCCCCCACTACCCTGACCTGTAGTATCCCCCCACTACCCTGACCTGTAGTATCCCCCCACTACCCTGACCTGTAGTATCCCCCCCACTACCCTGACCTGTAGTATCCCCCCCCACTACCCTGACCTGTAGTATCCCCCCTCTACCCTGACCTGTAGTATCCCCCTACTACCCTGACCTGTAGTATCCCCCCCACTACCCTGACCTGTAGTATCCCCCCACTACCCTGACCTGTAGTATCCCCCACCCTACCCTGACCTGTAGTATTCCCCCACTACCCTGACCTGTAGTATCCCCCTACTACCCTGACCTGTAGTATCCCCCCACTACACTGACCTGTAGTATCCCCCCACTACCCTGACCTGTAGTATCCCCCAATACCCTGACCTGTAGTATCCCCCCACTACCCTGACCTGTAGTATCCCCCCACTACCCTGACCTGTAGTATCCCCCCCACTACCCTGACCTGTAGTATCCCCCCACTACCCTGACCTGTAGTATCCCCCCTACTACCCTGACCTGTAGTATCCCCCCACTACCCTGACCTGTAGTATCCCCCCCCACTACCCTGAACTGTAGTATCCCCCCACTACCCTGACCTGTAGTATCCCCCCCACTACCCTGACCTGTAGTATCCCCCCAATACCCTGACCTGTAGTATCCCCCCCCCACTACCCTGACCTGTAGTATCCCCCCCCCACTACCCTGACCTGTAGTATCCCCCCCCACTACCCTGACCTGTAGTATCCCCCCCCCACTACCCTGACCTGTAGTATCCCCCCCACTACCCTGACCTGTAGTATCCCCCCCACTACCCTGACCTGTAGTATCCCCCCCCACTACCCTGACCAGTAGTATCCCCCCACTACCCTGACCTGTAGTATCCCCCCCCCACTACCCTGACCTGTAGTATCCCCCCCCCACTACCCTGACCTGTAGTATCCCCCCCCCCACTACCCTGACCTGTAGTATCCCCCCCACTACCCTGACCTGTAGTATCCCCCCCCACTACCCTGACCTGTAGTATCCCCCCACTACCCTGACCTGTAGTATCCCCCCACTACCCTGACCTGTAGTATCCCCCCCCCACTACCCTGACCTGTAGTATCCCCCCACTACCCTGACCTGTAGAATCCCCCCACTACCCTGACCTGTAGTATCCCCCCACTACCCTGACCTGTAGTATCCCCCCCACTACCCTGACCTGTAGTATCCCCCCCACTACCCTGACCTGTAGTATCCCCCCCTATACCCTGACCTGTAGTATCCCCCCACTACCCTGACCTGTAGTATCCCCCCCACTACCCTGACCTGTAGTATCCCCCCACTACCCTGACCTGTAGTATCCCCCCAACTAACCTGACCTGTAGTATCCCCCCACTACCCTGACCTGTAGTATCCCCCCCCCACTACCCTGACCTGTAGTATCCCCCCACTAACCTGACCTGTAGTATCCCCCCACTACCCTGACCTGTAGTATCCCCCCAACTAACCTGACCTGTAGTATCCCCCCAACTAACCTGACCTGTAGTATCCCCCCACTACCCTGACCTGTAGTATCCCCCCAACTAACCTGACCTGTAGTATCCCCCCACTACCCTGACCTGTAGTATCCCCCCACTACCCTGACCTGTAGTATCCCCCCACTACCCTGACCTGTAGTATCCCCCCCACTACCCTGACCTGTAGTATCCCCCCTACTACCCTGACCTGTAGTATCCCCCCCACTACCCTGACCTGTAGTATCCCCCCACTACCCTGACCTGTAGTATCCCCCCACTACCCTGACCTGTAGTATCCCCCCACTACCCTGACCTGTAGTATCCCCCCACTACCCTGACCTGTAGTATCCCCCCACTACCCTGACCTGTAGTATCCCCCCCCACTACCCTGACCTGTAGTATCCCCCCCCACTACCCTGACCTGTAGTATCCCCCCACTACCCTGACCTGTAGTATCCCCCCAACTAACCTGACCTGTAGTATCCCCCCACTACCCTGACCTGTAGTATCCCCCCACTACCCTGACCTGTAGTATCCCCCCACTACCCTGACCTGTAGTATCCCCCCACTACCCTGACCTGTAGTATCCCCCCACTACCCTGACCTGTAGTATCCCCCCCCACTACCCTGACCTGTAGTATCCCCCCAACTACCCTGACCTGTAGTATCCCCCCACTACCCTGACCTGTAGTATCCCCCACCCTACCCTGACCTGTAGTATTCCCCCACTACCCTGACCTGTAGTATCCCCCTACTACCCTGACCTGTAGTATTCCCCCACTACACTGACCTGTAGTATCCCCCCACTACCCTGACCTGTAGTATCCCCCAATACCCTGACCTGTAGTATCCCCCCACTACCCTGACCTGTAGTATCCCCCCACTACCCTGACCTGTAGTATCCCCCCACTACCCTGACCTGTAGTATCCCCCCACTACCCTGACCTGTAGTATCCCCCCTACTACCCTGACCTGTAGTATCCCCCCACTACCCTGACCTGTAGTATCCCCCCCCACTACCCTGACCTGTAGTATCCCCCCACTACCCTGACCTGTAGTATCCCCCCCACTACCCTGACCTGTAGTATCCCCCCACTACCCTGACCTGTAGTATCCCCCCCCCCACTACCCTGACCTGTAGTATCCCCCCCCCACTACCCTGACCTGTAGTATCCCCCCCCCACTACCCTGACCTGTAGTATCCCCCCCCCCACTACCCTGACCTGTAGTATCCCCCCCACTACCCTGACCTGTAGTATCCCCCCCCACTACCCTGACCTGTAGTATCCCCCCACTACCCTGACCTGTAGTATCCCCCCCCCACTACCCTGACCTGTAGTATCCCCCCCCCCACTACCCTGACCTGTAGTATCCCCCCCCCCACTACCCTGACCTGTAGTATCCCCCCCACTACCCTGACCTGTAGTATCCCCCCCACTACCCTGACCTGTAGTATCCCCCCCACTACCCTGACCTGTAGTATCCCCCCACTACCCTGACCTGTAGTATCCCCCCACTACCCTGACCTGTAGTATCCCCCCTACTACCCTGACCTGTAGTATCCCCCCCACTACCCTGACCTGTAGTATCCCCCTACTACCCTGACCTGTAGTATCCCTCCCACTACCCTGACCTGTAGTATCCCCCCACTACCCTGACCTGTAGTATCCCCCCACTACCCTGACCTGTAGTATCCCCCCACTACCCTGACCTGTAGTATCCCCCCACTACCCTGACCTGTAGTATCCCCCACTACCCTGACCTGTAGTATCCCCCCCACTACCCTGACCTGTAGTATCCCCCCACTACCATGACCTGTAGTATCGCCCCACTACCCTGACCTGTAGTATCCCCCCACTACCCTGACCTGTAGTATCCCCCCACTACCCTGACCTGTAGTATCGCCCCACTACCCTGACCTGTAGTATCCCCCCACTACCCTGACCTGTAGTATCCCCCCACTACCCTGACCTGTAGTATCCCCCCCCACTACCCTGACCTGTAGTATCCCCCCACTACCCTGACCTGTAGTATCCCCCCTACTACCCTGACCTGTAGTATCCCCCCCACTACCCTGACCTGTAGTATCCCCCCACTACCCTGACCTGTAGTATCCCCCCAACTAACCTGACCTGTAGTATCCCCCCACTACCCTGACCTGTAGTATCCCCCCCCCCCACTACCCTGACCTGTAGTATCCCCCCACTAACCTGACCTGTAGTATCCCCCCACTAACCTGACCTGTAGTATCCCCCCACTACCCTGACCTGTAGTATCCCCCCAACTAACCTGACCTGTAGTATCCCCCCAACTAACCTGACCTGTAGTATCCCCCCACTACCCTGACCTGTAGTATCCCCCCAACTAACCTGACCTGTAGTATCCCCCCACTACCCTGACCTGTAGTATCCCCCCACTACCCTGACCTGTAGTATCCCCCCCCACTACCCTGACCTGTAGTATCCCCCCACTACCCTGACCTGTAGTATCCCCCCTACTACCCTGACCTGTAGTATCCCCCCCACTACCCTGACCTGTAGTATCCCCCCACTACCCTGACCTGTAGTATCCCCCCAACTAACCTGACCTGTAGTATCCCCCCACTACCCTGACCTGTAGTATCCCCCCCCCCCCACTACCCTGACCTGTAGTATCCCCCCACTAACCTGACCTGTAGTATCCCCCCACTACCCTGACCTGTAGTATCCCCCCAACTAACCTGACCTGTAGTATCCCCCCAACTAACCTGACCTGTAGTATCCCCCCACTACCCTGACCTGTAGTATCCCCCCAACTAACCTGACCTGTAGTATCCCCCCACTACCCTGACCTGTAGTATCCCCCCACTACCCTGACCTGTAGTATCCCCCCACTACCCTGACCTGTAGTATCCCCCCCACTACCCTGACCTGTAGTATCCCCCCTACTACCCTGACCTGTAGTATCCCCCCCACTACCCTGACCTGTAGTATCCCCCCACTACCCTGACCTGTAGTATCCCCCCACTACCCTGACCTGTAGTATCCCCCCACTACCCTGACCTGTAGTATCCCCCCACTACCCTGACCTGTAGTATCCCCCCCCACTACCCTGACCTGTAGTATCCCCCCACTACCCTGACCTGTAGTATCCCCCCAACTAACCTGACCTGTAGTATCCCCCCACTACCCTGACCTGTAGTATCCCCCCACTACCCTGACCTGTAGTATCCCCCCACTACCCTGACCTGTAGTATCCCCCCACTACCCTGACCTGTAGTATCCCCCCACTACCCTGACCTGTAGTATCCCCCCCCACTACCCTGACCTGTAGTATCCCCCCCACTACCCTGACCTGTAGTATCCCCCCACTACCCTGACCTGTAGTATCCCCCACCCTACCCTGACCTGTAGTATTCCCCCACTACCCTGACCTGTAGTATCCCCCTACTACCCTGACCTGTAGTATCCCCCCACTACACTGACCTGTAGTATCCCCCCACTACCCTGACCTGTAGTATCCCCCAATACCCTGACCTGTAGTATCCCCCCACTACCCTGACCTGTAGTATCCCCCCACTACCCTGACCTGTAGTATCCCCCCCACTACCCTGACCTGTAGTATCCCCCCACTACCCTGACCTGTAGTATCCCCCCTACTACCCTGACCTGTAGTATCCCCCCACTACCCTGACCTGTAGTATCCCCCCCCACTACCCTGAACTGTAGTATCCCCCCACTACCCTGACCTGTAGTATCCCCCCACTACCCTGACCTGTAGTATCCCCCCCACTACCCTGACCTGTAGTATCCCCCCAATACCCTGACCTGTAGTATCCCCCCCCCACTACCCTGACCTGTAGTATCCCCCCCCCCACTACCCTGACCTGTAGTATCCCCCCCCACTACCCTGACCTGTAGTATCCCCCCCCCACTACCCTGACCTGTAGTATCCCCCCCACTACCCTGACCTGTAGTATCCCCCCCACTACCCTGACCTGTAGTATCCCCCCCCACTACCCTGACCAGTAGTATCCCCCCACTACCCTGACCTGTAGTATCCCCCCCCCACTACCCTGACCTGTAGTATCCCCCCCCACTACCCTGACCTGTAGTATCCCCCCCCCCACTACCCTGACCTGTAGTATCCCCCCCACTACCCTGACCTGTAGTATCCCCCCCCACTACCCTGACCTGTAGTATCCCCCCACTACCCTGACCTGTAGTATCCCCCCACTACCCTGACCTGTAGTATCCCCCCCCCACTACCCTGACCTGTAGTATCCCCCCACTACCCTGACCTGTAGAATCCCCCCACTACCCTGACCTGTAGTATCCCCCCACTACCCTGACCTGTAGTATCCCCCCCACTACCCTGACCTGTAGTATCCCCCCCACTACCCTGACCTGTAGTATCCCCCCCTATACCCTGACCTGTAGTATCCCCCCACTACCCTGACCTGTAGTATCCCCCCCACTACCCTGACCTGTAGTATCCCCCCACTACCCTGACCTGTAGTATCCCCCCAACTAACCTGACCTGTAGTATCCCCCCACTACCCTGACCTGTAGTATCCCCCCCCCACTACCCTGACCTGTAGTATCCCCCCACTAACCTGACCTGTAGTATCCCCCCACTACCCTGACCTGTAGTATCCCCCCAACTCACCTGACCTGTAGTATCCCCCCAACTAACCTGACCTGTAGTATCCCCCCACTACCCTGACCTGTAGTATCCCCCCAACTAACCTGACCTGTAGTATCCCCCCACTACCCTGACCTGTAGTATCCCCCCACTACCCTGACCTGTAGTATCCCCCCACTACCCTGACCTGTAGTATCCCCCCCACTACCCTGACCTGTAGTATCCCCCCTACTACCCTGACCTGTAGTATCCCCCCCACTACCCTGACCTGTAGTATCCCCCCACTACCCTGACCTGTAGTATCCCCCCACTACCCTGACCTGTAGTATCCCCCCACTACCCTGACCTGTAGTATCCCCCCACTACCCTGACCTGTAGTATCCCCCCACTACCCTGACCTGTAGTATCCCCCCCCACTACCCTGACCTGTAGTATCCCCCCCCACTACCCTGACCTGTAGTATCCCCCCACTACCCTGACCTGTAGTATCCCCCCAACTAACCTGACCTGTAGTATCCCCCCACTACCCTGACCTGTAGTATCCCCCCACTACCCTGACCTGTAGTATCCCCCCACTACCATGACCTGTAGTATCCCCCCACTACCCTGACCTGTAGTATCCCCCCACTACCCTGACCTGTAGTATCCCCCCCCACTACCCTGACCTGTAGTATCCCCCCAACTACCCTGACCTGTAGTATCCCCCCACTACCCTGACCTGTAGTATCCCCCACCCTACCCTGACCTGTAGTATTCCCCCACTACCCTGACCTGTAGTATCCCCCTACTACCCTGACCTGTAGTATTCCCCCACTACACTGACCTGTAGTATCCCCCCACTACCCTGACCTGTAGTATCCCCCAATACCCTGACCTGTAGTATCCCCCCACTACCCTGACCTGTAGTATCCCCCCACTACCCTGACCTGTAGTATCCCCCCACTACCCTGACCTGTAGTATCCCCCCACTACCCTGACCTGTAGTATCCCCCCTACTACCCTGACCTGTAGTATCCCCCCACTACCCTGACCTGTAGTATCCCCCCCCACTACCCTGACCTGTAGTATCCCCCCACTACCCTGACCTGTAGTATCCCCCCCACTACCCTGACCTGTAGTATCCCCCCACTACCCTGACCTGTAGTATCCCCCCCCCACTACCCTGACCTGTAGTATCCCCCCCCCACTACCCTGACCTGTAGTATCCCCCCCCCACTACCCTGACCTGTAGTATCCCCCCCCCCACTACCCTGACCTGTAGTATCCCCCCCACTACCCTGACCTGTAGTATCCCCCCCCACTACCCTGACCTGTAGTATCCCCCCACTACCCTGACCTGTAGTATCCCCCCCCACTACCCTGACCTGTAGTATCCCCCCCCCACTACCCTGACCTGTAGTATCCCCCCCCCACTACCCTGACCTGTAGTATCCCCCCCACTACCCTGACCTGTAGTATCCCCCCCACTACCCTGACCTGTAGTATCCCCCCCACTACCCTGACCTGTAGTATCCCCCCACTACCCTGACCTGTAGTATCCCCCCACTACCCTGACCTGTAGTATCCCCCCTACTACCCTGACCTGTAGTATCCCCCCCACTACCCTGACCTGTAGTATCCCCCTACTACCCTGACCTGTAGTATCCCTCCCACTACCCTGACCTGTAGTATCCCCCCACTACCCTGACCTGTAGTATCCCCCCACTACCCTGACCTGTAGTATCCCCCCACTACCCTGACCTGTAGTATCCCCCCACTACCCTGACCTGTAGTATCCCCCACTACCCTGACCTGTAGTATCCCCCCCACTACCCTGACCTGTAGTATCCCCCCACTACCATGACCTGTAGTATCGCCCCACTACCCTGACCTGTAGTATCCCCCCACTACCCTGACCTGTAGTATCCCCCCACTACCCTGACCTGTAGTATCGCCCCACTACCCTGACCTGTAGTATCCCCCCACTACCCTGACCTGTAGTATCCCCCCACTACCCTGACCTGTAGTATCCCCCCCCACTACCCTGACCTGTAGTATCCCCCCACTACCCTGACCTGTAGTATCCCCCCTACTACCCTGACCTGTAGTATCCCCCCCACTACCCTGACCTGTAGTATCCCCCCACTACCCTGACCTGTAGTATCCCCCCAACTAACCTGACCTGTAGTATCCCCCCACTACCCTGACCTGTAGTATCCCCCCCCCCCACTACCCTGACCTGTAGTATCCCCCCACTAACCTGACCTGTAGTATCCCCCCACTAACCTGACCTGTAGTATCCCCCCACTACCCTGACCTGTAGTATCCCCCCAACTAACCTGACCTGTAGTATCCCCCCAACTAACCTGACCTGTAGTATCCCCCCACTACCCTGACCTGTAGTATCCCCCCACTACCCTGACCTGTAGTATCCCCCCACTACCCTGACCTGTAGTATCCCCCCACTACCCTGACCTGTAGTATCCCCCCCACTACCCTGACCTGTAGTATCCCCCCTACTACCCTGACCTGTAGTATCCCCCCCACTACCCTGACCTGTAGTATCCCCCCACTACCCTGACCTGTAGTATCCCCCCACTACCCTGACCTGTAGTATCCCCCCACTACCCTGACCTGTAGTATCCCCCCACTACCCTGACCTGTAGTATCCCCCCCCACTACCCTGACCTGTAGTATCCCCCCACTACCCTGACCTGTAGTATCCCCCCAACTAACCTGACCTGTAGTATCCCCCCACTACCCTGACCTGTAGTATCCCCCCACTACCCTGACCTGTAGTATCCCCCCACTACCCTGACCTGTAGTATCCCCCCCACTACCCTGACCTGTAGTATCCCCCCACTACCCTGACCTGTAGTATCCCCCACCCTACCCTGACCTGTAGTATTCCCCCACTACCCTGACCTGTAGTATCCCCCTACTACCCTGACCTGTAGTATTCCCCCACTACACTGACCTGTAGTATCCCCCCACTACCCTGACCTGTAGTATCCCCCAATACCCTGACCTGTAGTATCCCCCCACTACCCTGACCTGTAGTATCCCCCCACTACCCTGACCTGTAGTATCCCCCCCACTACCCTGACCTGTAGTATCCCCCCACTACCCTGACCTGTAGTATCCCCCCTACTACCCTGACCTGTAGTATCCCCCCACTACCCTGACCTGTAGTATCCCCCCCCACTACCCTGACCTGTAGTATCCCCCCACTACCCTGACCTGTAGTATCCCCTCCACTACCCTGACCTGTAGTATCCCCCCACTACCCTGACCTGTAGTATCCCCCCCCCACTACCCTGACCTGTAGTATCCCCCCCCCACTACCCTGACCTGTAGTATCCCCCCCCCACTACCCTGACCTGTAGTATCCCCCCCACTACCCTGACCTGTAGTATCCCCCCCACTACCCTGACCTGTAGTATCCCCCCCCACTACCCTGACCTGTAGTATCCCCCAATACCCTGACCTGTAGTATCCCCCCACTACCCTGACCTGTAGTATCCCCCCCCCACTACCCTGACCTGTAGTATCCCCCCCCCCACTACCCTGACCTGTAGTATCCTCCCCACTACCCTGACCTGTAGTATCCCCCCCACTACCCTGACCTGTAGTATCCCCCCCCACTACCCTGACCTGTAGTATCCCCCCCACTACCCTGACCTGTAGTATCCCCCCACTACCCTGACCTGTAGTATCCCCCCTACTACCCTGACCTGTAGTATCCCCCTACTACCCTGACCTGTAGTATCCCTCCCACTACCCTGACCTGTAGTATCCCCCCACTACCCTGACCTGTAGTATCCCCCCACTACCCTGACCTGTAGTATCCCCCCACTACCCTGACCTGTAGTATCCCCCCACTACCCTGACCTGTAGTATCCCCCACTACCCTGACCTGTAGTATCCCCCCCACTACCCTGACCTGTAGTATCCCCCCACTACCATGACCTGTAGTATCCCCCCACTACCATGACCTGTAGTATCGCCCCACTACCCTGACCTGTAGTATCCCCCCACTACCCTGACCTGTAGTATCCCCCCACTACCCTGACCTGTAGTATCCCCCCCCACTACCCTGACCTGTAGTATCCCCCCACTACCCTGACCTGTAGTATCCCCCCTACTACCCTGACCTGTAGTATCCCCCCCACTACCCTGACCTGTAGTATCCCCCCACTACCCTGACCTGTAGTATCCCCCCAACTAACCTGACCTGTAGTATCCCCCCACTACCCTGACCTGTAGTATCCCCCCCCCCACTACCCTGACCTGTAGTATCCCCCCACTAACCTGACCTGTAGTATCCCCCCACTACCCTGACCTGTAGTATCCCCCCAACTAACCTGACCTGTAGTATCCCCCCAACTAACCTGACCTGTAGTATCCCCCCACTACCCTGACCTGTAGTATCCCCCCAACTAACCTGACCTGTAGTATCCCCCCACTACCCTGACCTGTAGTATCCCCCCACTACCCTGACCTGTAGTATCCCCCCACTACCCTGACCTGTAGTATCCCCCCCACTACCCTGACCTGTAGTATCCCCCCTACTACCCTGACCTGTAGTATCCCCCCCACTACCCTGACCTGTAGTATCCCCCCACTACCCTGACCTGTAGTATCCCCCCACTACCCTGACCTGTAGTATCCCCCCACTACCCTGACCTGTAGTATCCCCCCCCACTACCCTGACCTGTAGTATCCCCCCACTACCCTGACCTGTAGTATCCCCCCAACTAACCTGACCTGTAGTATCCCCCCACTACCCTGACCTGTAGTATCCCCCCACTACCCTGACCTGTAGTATCCCCCCACTACCATGACCTGTAGTATCCCCCCACTACCCTGACCTGTAGTATCCCCCCACTACCCTGACCTGTAGTATCCCCCCCCACTACCCTGACCTGTAGTATCCCCCCCACTACCCTGACCTGTAGTATCCCCCCACTACCCTGACCTGTAGTATCCCCCCACTACCCTGACCTGTAGTATCCCCCACCCTACCCTGACCTGTAGTATTCCCCCACTACCCTGACCTGTAGTATCCCCCTACTACCCTGACCTGTAGTATTCCCCCACTACACTGACCTGTAGTATCCCCCCACTACCCTGACCTGTAGTATCCCCCAATACCCTGACCTGTAGTATCCCCCCACTACCCTGACCTGTAGTATCCCCCCACTACCCTGACCTGTAGTATCCCCCCCACTACCCTGACCTGTAGTATCCCCCCACTACCCTGACCTGTAGTATCCCCCCTACTACCCTGACCTGTAGTATCCCCCCACTACCCTGACCTGTAGTATCCCCCCCCACTACCCTGACCTGTAGTATCCCCCCACTACCCTGACCTGTAGTATCCCCCCCACTACCCTGACCTGTAGTATCCCCCCAATACCCTGACCTGTAGTATCCCCCCACTACCCTGACCTGTAGTATCCCCCCCCCACTACCCTGACCTGTATTATCCCCCCCCCCACTACCCTGACCTGTAGTATCCCCCCCACTACCCTGACCTGTAGTATCCCCCCCACTACCCTGACCTGTAGTATCCCCCCCCACTACCCTGACCTGTAGTATCCCCCCCACTACCCTGACCTGTAGTATCCCCCCACTACCCTGACCTGTAGTATCCCCCCACTACCCTGACCTGTAGTATCCCCCCCACTACCCTGACCTGTAGGATCCCCCCACTACCCTGACCTGTAGGATCCCCCCACTACCCTGACCTGTAGTATCCCCCCTACTACCCTGACCTGTAGTATCCCCCCACTACCCTGACCTGTAGTATCCCCCCACTACCCTGACCTGTAGTATCCCCCCACTACCCTGACCTGTAGTATCCCCCCCTATACCCTGACCTGTAGTATCCCCCCACTACCCTGACCTGTAGTATCCCCCCACTACCCTGACCTGTAGTATCCCCCCCACTACCCTGACCTGTAGTATCCCCCCCACTACCCTGACCTGTAGTATCCCCCCACTACCCTGACCTGTAGTATCCCCCCACTACCCTGACCTGTAGTATCCCCCCCTATACCCTGACCTGTAGTATCCCCCCACTACCCTGACCTGTAGTATCCCCCCACTACCCTGACCTGTAGTATCCCCCCACTACCCTGACCTGTAGTATCCCCCCCACTACCCTGACCTGTAGTATCCAATAGCTGTTTGTTCACATGGAAATTAAGTAATAAAACAATTTCTAGTCTCAGCCATTTATTTTATTGTCCTTTTTAAATAGTTGTCTTTTTGTTCAGAAACACATTTCATAATCAGATTTTATACATTTTAGTTAATGAAGTTTTAGAAACATATCACTGAGTGTTAAAAAATGTTAGTAATTTTGTCACAATAACAAACTCACATAGATCTGCTGGAATAAACAAGTTATGACATAGTGACCAGGTAAGCCTATCAGGTATGACATAGTGACCAGGGAAGCCTATCAGGGATGACATAGTGACCAGGGAAGCCTATCAGGGATGACATAGTGACCAGGGAAGCCTATCAGGGATGACATAGTGACCAGGTAAGCCTATCAGAGCCCTTCTCTGCATCCACCAGTCACGTTGTCTGTCCCCCTAATATGTTTCTCTGGCAGGTCCTCTGTTAAGATAGTCTATATATGTTCCCCTTTCTGTAACAGAATGCCCCTTTGTATGAATACAATCCCTTTATCAGGTTAAATTAACCTAGATTAACTTTTCCTAAACCCCGAGGAGTATCAATATTTCCAATGCATGATGAAATGTAACTTTGATCTCTCTCTCTCTCAAAATGCCATAAGGAGAATTTTTTATTGTCAGTCTAGTAGCAGCGTAGTAATATAAATGATACATTTTTTGTAAAAAAAAATTATAAGTCCACCATCATTTGCTTAAAGTGAAGTCTGTGTTAGTATTTGTTTCATGCCAGGCTTTTCTAACCAGCCAATGTCACGGCAGGCCTTCCTTACCAGACTGTCACGCCAGGCCTTCCTAACCAGACTTTCACGGCAGGCCTTCCAAACCAGACTGTCACGCCAGGCCTTCCTACCCAGACTGTCACGCCAGGCCTTCCTAACCAGACTGTCACGCCAGGCCTTCCTAACCAGACTATCACGCCAGGCCTTCCAAACCAGACTGTCACGCCAGGCCTTCCTAACCAGACTGTCACGCCAGGCCTTCCAAACCAGACTGTCACGCCAGGCCTTCCTAACCAGACTGTCACGCCAGGCCTTCCTAACCAGACTGTCACACAAAGCCTTCCTAACCAGACTGTCACGCCAGGCCTTCCAAACCAGACTGTCACGCCAGGCCTTCCTAACCAGACTGTCACACCAGGCCTTCCTAACCAGACTGTCACACCAGGCCTTCCTAACCAGACTGTCACGCCAGGCCTTCCTAACCAGACTGTCACGCCAGGCCTTCCTAACCAGACTGTCACACCAGGCCTTCCTAACCAGACTGTCACACCAGGCCTTCCTAACCAGACTGTCACGCCAGGCCTTCCTAACCAGACTGTCACGCCAGGCCTTCCTAACCAGACTGTCACGCCAAGCCTTCCTAACCAGACTGTCACGCCAGGCCTTCCTAACCAGACTGTCACACCAGGCCTTCCTAACCAGACTGTCACGCCAGGCCTTCCTAACCAGACTGTCACGCCAGGCCTTCCTAACCAGACTGTCACGCCAGGCCTTCCTAACCAGACTGTCACGCCAGGCCTTCCTAACCAGACTGTCACGCCAGGCCTTCCTAACCAGACTGTCACACCAGGCCTTCCTAACCAGACTGTCACGCCAGGCCTTCCAAACCAGACTGTCACACCAGGCCTTCCTAACCAGACTGTCACACCAGGCCTTCCTAACCAGACTGTCACACCAGGCCTTCCTAACCAGACTGTCACGCCAGGCCTTCCTAACCAGACTGTCACGCCAGGCCTTCCAAACCAGACTGTCACACCAGGCCTTCCTAACCAGACTGTCACGCCAGGCCTTCCTAACCAGACTGTCACGCCAGGCCTTCCTAACCAGACTGTCACGCCAGGCCTTCCTAACCAGACTGTCACGCCAGGCCTTCCTAACCAGACTGTCACGCCAGGCCTTCCTAACCAGACTGTCACGCCAGGCCTTCCTAACCAGACTGTCACGCCAGGCCTTCCTAACCAGACTGTCACGCCAGGCCTTCCTAACCAGACTGTCACGCCAGGCCTTCCTAACCAGACTGTCACACCAGGCCTTCCTAACCAGACTGTCACGCCAGGCCTTCCTAACCAGACTGTCACGCCAGGCCTTCCTAACCAGACTGTCACGCCAGGCCTTCCTAACCAGACTGTCACGCCAGGCCTTCCTAACCAGACTGTGTCACCGTATAAAGACACATCTATGAAGAGCCTTTATTAAATCTAAAAAGGGATCAATCATGAGAAACATATTTCTTAGTGATTTTATATTGGCTAACTATTAGCTTGGATTATTCAGTTAAACAATAATAGCAGTCTTGATTTAAGGCAGTCTACAGTGTCTAAACTACTAAGATAATGTAACACAGTACCCATACTAAGGCTGATAGGCTACCGATTAACATTGGGCCAGTAACCAGAAAAGGGTTTCTGGATTCAATCCCTGAGCCGACTAGGTGAAAAATGGGACCCCTGGACGTGACTCTCCGAGCGCGTCTCATGGGGAGGTGGGATATGCAAAAAACACCTCGTACAGGTTACATGCAGTGAAACAGGACAAATGTAGGTTCTCCCTAGTTGACCCTTATTCAAAGTGCTAACGTGTTACAACTCATATAACTCATTTAATAAAAAACTGTAACATAATCACAATAAAATATATACTACTTGATATATTTTTAAATATTCTATATTTTTCTCCTGATACATTTTTTTCGCTAACTATTTTGTAAACATTTTCCAGTGTCTTTCATGATTTTAAAATCTGTCTTTCCCTTATTAGAATGAGTTGGCACAATCCTATCAGTGTTAACGTAATCATTGCACATTCCAACTCAATGTGGAGTTTCCCAATAGTTGTCAGTTGCAAGAACCATGAAGATATTTCTGAGTCAGGATTAAAGAGAGTCAGGATTAAAGAGAGTCAGGATGAAAGAGAGTCAGGATTAAAGAGAGTCAGGATGAAAGAGAGTCGGGATGAAAGAGAGTCGGGATGAAAGAGAGTCGGGATGAAAGAGAGTCAGGATGAAAGAGAGTCAGGATGAAAGAGAGTCAGGGTTAAAGATAGTCAGGATGAAAGAGGGTCAGGATGAAAGAGAGTCAGGGTTAAAGATAGTCAGGATGAAAGAGGGTCAGGATTAAAGAGAGTCAGGATTAAAGATAGTCAGGATTAAAGATAGTCAGGATTAAAGATAGTCAGGATTAAAGATAGTCAGGATTAAAGATAGTCAGGATTATGGTTGCAAAGGGTTGGAAACTTTCTGGTAAATTCCCAGGATTTTTCCATGGGAGGTTAATCCCGGGAATTTTGCTTAAATTCATCAAAAAAAGGTTAGCTTATAACAGTGAACCTTCTTTGTGGGATACACATAAGGCAACTCTAGGTCGTGTGGCATATTTTGGTTAAACTATCCCCAATTCAATGGAATTGCAACCCTCTGCATGCACAGTGCATTCTCCCATCACATGTACAGCTGATTCTCAAGATCTTGCACACTAATGAGATGCTATTGAGCCCACACTACTACACTGTCTGAACCAAGGACTACATGCTTTCTGGTAAGTTTTGATTACAATACTGGGTGGGGGTGAATATATTTTATATGACATACATTATTTTTTGTTAACTAGTAAATAGTAGCCTACAGCAACGTGTGTTTAAATCATTTCAACTTGTTCACAATTTGTGGGCAGGGCAGTACGGATTTGTTCTCTTACATCTGCAAGCAGAGTCTGAACATCAGACTAGATGGCATTGTCTCCCTCAATCCTGCTATAGGTTTCAGGAGATTCAGGCTGCTTGGTCTAAAGTGGGAGGAGTCCTACCCTCACATCACACCCATTGGCTGTGCTGCTCATGCATTGAATCTGCTCCTCAAGGACATCATGGCACTGAAAACAATGGATACACTCTACAAGAGAGCCAAGGAAATGGTTAGGTATGTGAAGGGTCATCAAGTTATAGCAGCAATCTACCTCAACAAGCAAAGTGAGAAGAATAAGAGCACCACATTGAAGCTGCCCAGCAACACCCGTTGGGGTGGTGATGTCATGTCTGACAGTCTCCTGGAGGGGAAGGAGACTTTCCAAGAAATGGCCATATCACAGTCTGCCGATATGGACAGCCCCATCAAGAGGATCCTCCTGGATGATGTATTTTGGGAGAGAGTGGTAAGCAACCTGAAACTCCTGAAACCAACAGCAGTAGCCATGGCACGGATTGAGGAAGTCCACTTCCAAGCAAGGGCTTTGGGATGGAGATGCAATATGGCAGTGGTGCCAACATATCTCATCAGCCACCTGGTGGAAGGGACTTTGTGGATCTGAGGCTCTTTCCCCTGTTGCCTCCATCATCATCCAAATCCCACCAACATCAGCCGCCTCAGAGTGCAACTGGTCCTTGTTTGGGAACCCACACACCAAAGCAAGCAACATGCTGACCAATACAAGGGATGAAAAACTGGTGTCAATCCGGGCATATTTGAGGCTTTTTGAGCCTAACAACGAGCCATCCTCAACAAGGTTGGAAAGTGACAGTGAAGATGAGGCCTCAGAGTCTGATGTTCAAGAGGTGGACATTGAGGAGGTCCAGGAGAGAAGACATGGAAGCCTGAGAGGAAGACAACCAACGCTTTAGCTTCTAGGCTTTAGTTTCATTTTACAGATGTTGAAAATGTTTTTGGGAGATGCGATGGCTCATTGGGGATCATTCAATATTCCCTTTCTTTTGTTGTTCAGTGAAATCATCCCCATTTAATTAAAGTTCAATTCGTAACTAAAATATATATATTTTTTCTATTGGAAGGATTTAATCATTTGCAATTATGTCTACTTATAATAAGGTAAAAGGTTTATGTTTCTGTCTCCATATATGGTAAATATATCCAATGCAAAAAACATCTACATTGAAATGGTATTAATTACATTTGCATATATTTTCATTAATTCCCATATTTTCCCGTTAATTCCCACGTAAAGTTGCCACCTCTGAATATTCCCCAAAAAGTGCAACCCTAGTCAGGATAGAAGACAGTCTGGATTAAAGATAGTCAGTCAGAATAAAAGATAAACAGGTTTAAAAATAGTCAGTCAGGATTAAAAATAGTCAGTCAGGATTAAAGATAGTCAGTCAGGATTAAAGATAGTCAGTCAGGATTAAAGAGAGTCAGTCAGGATTAAAGAGAGTCAGTCAGGATTAAAGATAGTCAGTCAGGATTAAAGATAGTCAATCAGGATTAAAGATAGTCAGTCAGGATTAAAGATAGTCAGTCAGGATTAAAGATATTCAGGATAAAACAAAAAAAGTCTGTGATTCTTCAATCTTCAGGGTGGTTGCATTAAAGTTCCCTTTGTCATGAGGCAGCAGTACCTGAAATCTAGAACTCTCTTTTCACTGTATCTCTTAAACATTTAGTATACATTTGTCTAATTGTATTTATCATGCGCCGGCCTTTGATTGTTAATAATTGTTTCACAAATTCCTTTCGTGTACTTTGTATTGTTTTGCTACTTTTTGTGAAGGTAGGGTTACCTTGCAAAAGAGACGTCGGTCTCAACTGGACTTCCCTGTATAAATAATGGTAAAAAAAGAATAATGTCTTTAGCCAGGGGATAATCCATCTATAGACGGATTATCCGGTCGTCTGGATTCGACGGTATAAAAAATGGGACCCTCCGTTCGACCTCCGTTGTAGAAAGCAGTACACCTCCTCTTCACTATGTCGTCTTCTCCTGTTGGATCTGAAAACAGCAAGCCTGGATGGACAAGGACATGCCGAGAAAATAAGGCAATCAATGGACCCCTCGTAACAAATTCAGAAACTCTAATCAATAAATCCACATTCCAAACCAGAAAAGGAATATGTTCTTGAAGATAAATAGTTTGCTTGCTTCAGCTTGCGGGTAAAGTACTGAGTGTTACCTTCAGTGTGGTGAACATGAGTCCCAGCTCTCCGTGCTGCAGAGAGGGGTCCATTAGATCTTCTATCAAACTCACCTCAGCAGCCAGGTTCCTCATCCTAGAACAGGGACAAAGAATATCTTCACCTTGACGGGGACTGCAATGTAGGAAACTAGATTTATAACATGAAACTGTTGACTCTGCCTCCTGTCCTCAGTAGTAACAGTAGTAATGCCTCCTGTCCTCAGTAGTAATGTCTCCTGTCCTCAGTAGTAATGTCTCCTGTCCTCAGTAGTAATGCCTCCTGTCCTCAGTAGTAATGCCTCCTGTCCTCAGTAGTAATGCCTCCTGTCCTCAGTAGTAATGTCTCCTGTCCTCAGTAGTAATGTCTCCTGTCCTCAGTAGTAATGCCTCCTGTCCTCAGTAGTAATGTCTCCTGTCCTCAGTAGTAATTCCTCCTGTCCTCAGTAGTAATACCTCCTGTCCTCAGTAGTAATGCCTCCTATCCTCAGTAGTAATATCTCCTGTCCTCAGTAGTAATGTCTCCTGTCCTCAGTAGTAATGTCTCCTGTCCTCAGTAGTAATGTCTCCTGTCCTCAGTAGTAATTCCTCCTGTCCTCAGTAGTAATTCCTCCTGTCCTCAGTAGTAATTCCTCCTGTCCTCAGTAGTAATTCCTCCTGTCCTCAGTAGTAATTCCTCCTGTCCTCAGTAGTAATTCCTCCTGTCCTCGGTAGTAATTCCTCCTGTCCTCGGTAGTAATTCCTCCTGTCCTCAGTAGTAATTCCTCCTGTCCTCAGTAGTAATTCCTCATGTCCTCAGTACTAATTCATCCTGTCCTCAGTACTAATTCCTCCTGTCCTCAGTACTAATTCCTCCTGTCCTCAGTAGTAATGCCTCCTGTCCTCAGTAGTAATGCCTCCTGTCCTCAGTAGTAATGCCTCCTGTCCTCAGTAGTAATGCCTCCTGTCCTCAGTAGTAATGTCTCCTGTCCTCAGTAGTAACAGTAGTAATTCCTCCTTACCGTGCTCTAAGCACCACGTAGAGGAAGAGAGGTAAGAGGTCGTCCATGGACAACAGGAAGTTCACCTCTAGCAGGGCTCGTACTTCCTGGGTCAGCTCCTCAAAGGTACGCTGGATCACCTGCAGCTTGTCTGACGGGGTGAAGGTGGTGCTGCGAGAGGTAAACAAACACACAATGAGAGAGAGAAAATAGTTATTATACAAGATACAAGAATATATCTGCCTCCCAAATGGGCCCTGGTCAAAAGTAGTCAACTATAAAGGGAATGAGGGTCCATTTGGGAGGTTGACTGAGGGATATATCACACTGGAGCATCTCTTACCTGATCTGTTGTAAAGTCTCCACTGCAGAAACAAAGCAAGCATCTTTGGTGCTGGGAAGGACCTAATCGCAGAAATATATCAGAGGTTTGAGTAACAGACATTTATCAAGTGGACTACATTGATGAAAAGGGTATAGGACATGAAATATCAAGAGGGGGGAAAAGTCTCTGGGGGAAAATAGGGCACTATAACATCCCCTGTAGTAATACAGTAACAAGGTTTGTTTGTTATTAATCTCATGGGATCAAGCTACCTCGGGGGGGGATCAATCTACCTAGGGTGGGATCAAGCTACCTCGGGGGGGATCAAGCTACCTCGGGGGAGATCAAGCTACCTCGGGGGGGATCAAGCTACCTCGGGGGGGATCAAGCTACCTCGGGAGAGATCAAGCTACCTCGGGGGGGGATCAATCTACCTCGGGGGAGATCAAGCTACCTCGGGGGAGATCAAGCTACCTCGGGGGGATCAAGCTACCTCGGGGGGGGATCAAGCTACCTCGGGGGGATCAAGCTACCTCGGGGGAGATCAATCTACCTCGGGGGAGATCAAGCTACCTCGGGGGGGGGGAGATCAAGCTACCTCGGGGGGGGATCAAGCTACCTCGGGGGGGGGGATCAATCTACCTCGGGGGGGGGGGGGGGGGGAGATCAAGCTACCTCGGGGGAGATCAAGCTACCTCGGGGGGGGATCAAGCTACCTCGGGGGGGATCAAGCTACCTCGGGGGAGATCAAGCTACCTCGGGGGAGATCAAGCTACCTCGGGGGAGATCAAGCTACCTCGGGGGGGGGGATCAAGCTACCTCGGGGGGGGGGATCAAGCTACCTCGGGGGGGGGGATCAAGCTACATCGGGGGGGGGAGATCAATCTACCTCGGGGGGGATCAAGCTACCTCGGGGGAGATCAAGCTACCTCGGGGGAGATCAAGCTACCTCGGGGGAGATCAAGCTACCTCGGGGGAGTTCAAGCTACCTCGGGGGAGATCAAGCTACCTCGGGGGAGATCAATCTACCTCGGGGGAGATCAAGCTACCTCGGGAGGATCAAGCTACCTCGGGGGGGATCAAGCTACCTCGGGGGAGATCAACCTACCTCGGGTGGGATCAAGCTACCTCGGGTGGGATCAAGCTACCTCGGGTGGGATCAAGCTACCTCGGGTGGGATCAAGCTACCTCGGGTGGGATCAAGCTACCTCGGGGGGGGGTGGGGGGGGTGGGATCAAGCTACCTCGGGGGGGAGGATCAAGCTACCCCGGGTGGGATCAAGCTACCTCGGGGGGATCAATCTACCCCGGGTGGGATCAAGCTACCTCGGGGGGGATCAAGCTACCTCGTGGGGGGGGGGGGATCAAGCTACCTCGGGGGGGGGGGGGGGGGAGATCAAGCTACCTCAGGGGAGATCAAGCTACCTCGGGGGAGATCAAGCTACCTCGGGGGAGATCAAGCTACCTCTGGGGGGGGGGGGAATCAAGCTACCTCGGGGGAGATCAAGCTACCTCGGGGGGGATCAAGCTACCTCGGGGGGGATCAAGCTACCTCGGGGGGGATCAAGCTACCTCGGGGGGGGGGGAGATCAAGCTACCTCGGGGGAGATCAAGCTACCTCGGGGGAGATCAAGCTACCTCGGGGGAGATCAAGCTACCTCGGGAGAGATCAAGCTACTTCGGGGGGGATCAAGCAACCTCGGTTGGGATCAAGCTACCTCGGGTGGGATCAAGCTACCTCGGGTGGGATCAAGCTACCTCGGGGGGGGGGGGGGGGGGGTGGGATCAAGCTACCTCGGGGGGGGGGAGGATCAAGCTACCCCGGGTGGGATCAAGCTACCTCGGGGGGATCAATCTACCCCGGGTGGGATCAAGCTACCTCGGGGGGGATCAAGCTACCTCGTGGGGGGGGGGGGGATCAAGCTACCTCGGGGGGGGGGGGGGGGGGGGGAGATCAAGCTACCTCAGGGGAGATCAAGCTACCTCTGGGGGGGGGGGGATCAAGCTACCTCGGGGGAGATCAAGCTACCTCGGGGGGGATCAAGCTACCTCGGGGGGGATCAAGCTACTTCGGGGGGGGATCAAGCAACCTCGGTTGGGATCAAGCTACCTCGGGTGGGATCAAGCTACCTCGGGGGGGATCAAGCTACCTCGGGGGGGATCAAGCTACCTCGGGGGGGATCAAGCTACCTCGGGTAGGATCAAGCTACCTCGGGGGGGGATCAATCTACCTCGGGGGGGATCAATCTACCTCGGGTGGGATCAATCTACCTCGGGTGGGATCAATCTACCTCGGGTGGGATCAATCTACCTCGGGTGGGATCAATCTACCTCGGGTGGGATCAATCTACCTCAGGTGGGGATCAATCTACCTCGGGGAGGATCAAGCTACCTCAGAAGATCAAAGATCACAGATTTCCTAGAAGAGCTAAAGAGGATCAACTGCATGAGGACAAAGAGTTACATATGGGTAAAAGCAAGATGGATTCTAAGAGATGGTTCAGAAGACTGGAGGGAAGCAGGAAAGACCTGTCACATAAGAAGAAGAGTGTAGAGATCTAGAGCCCACCTGCTGTTTCTCTCCCAACACAGATACGGAGACAGGCCAGAACTTCCTGGGAGATAATCACAGAAGGTTGACAGTGATAATCACAGAATGTTGACATTAATAAACACAGAAGGTTCAGATAATCACAGAAGGTTGACAGTAATAATCACAGAAGGTTGACAGTAATAATCACAGAGGGTTGACAGTAATAATCACAGAGGGTTGACAGTAATAATCACAGAGGGTTGACAGTAATAATCACAGAAGGTTGACATTAATAATCACAGAAGGTTGACAGTAATAATCACAGAAGGTTGACATTAATAATCACAGAAGGTTCAGATAATCACAGAAGGTTGACAGTAATAATCACAGAAGGTTGACAGTAATAATCACAGAAGGTTGACAGTAATATTCACAGAGGGTTGACAGTAATAATCACAGAAGGTTGACAGTAATAATCACAGAGGGTTGACCGTAATAATCACAGAAGGTTAACATTAATAATCACAGAAGGTTGACAGTAATAATCACAGAAGGTTGACATTAATAATCACAGAGGGTTGACATTAATAATCACAACGGGTTGACAGTAATAATCACAGAGGGTTGACAGTAATAATCACAGAAGGTTGACAGTAATAATCACAACGGGTTGACAGTAATAATCACAGAGGGTTGACAGTAATAATCACAGAAGGTTGACAGTAATAATCACAACGGGTTGACAGTAATAATCACAGAGGGTTGACAGTAATAATCACAGAAGGTTGACAGTAATAATCACAGAAGGTTGACAGTAATTATCACAGAGGGTTGACAGTAATAATCACAGAAGGTTGACAGTAATATTCACAGAGGGTTGACTGTAATAATCACAACGGGTTGACAGTAATAATCACAGAGGGTTGACAGTAATAATCACAGAAGGTTGACAGTAATAATCACAGAAGGTTGACAGTAATAATCACAGAGGGTTGACAGTAATAATCACAGAGGGTTGACAGTAATAATCACAGGTTGTTTTTACCATAAAGAGGGACAGAGGATCAGTCACTGATCAGTGTACAGAGAACAATACAGCTGTAGTTAACAAGACACTGTGTTGGTGTAATATCTGTCTGCTGCTGAGTAGATACAGCTGTAGTTAACAAGACACTGTGTTGGTGTAATATCTGTCTGCTGCTGAGTAGATACAGCTGTAGTTAACAAGACACTGTGTTGGTGTAATATCTGTCTGCTGCTGAGTAGATACAGCTGTAAGACGGTGTGTGAGTGTGCGCTTGTGAGTGTGCGCTTGTGTGTGTGTGTGTGTGTGTGTGTGTGTGTGTGTGTGTGTGTGTGTGTGTGTGTGTGTGTGTGTGTGTGTGTGTGTGTGTGTGTGTGTGTGTGTGTGTGTGTTAGGGTTGGGCACAATGTTCCCTCTAAACTGTGCACGTGGGCGGGCATGCAGTAGCTCCGAGCACAGAAGAAATATCAGCCCATGGAGAGAAGCATGAGATTGAATTTCACTCAACTTCCTAGTGTTTTACCTGTTAGTAAACACTATCAACGTTTCCCTTTACTGTGGAAAATGTGATGCAATGTTATTCACTTTCAATGCAACATACCGAAACAAAACTAACTATGCAAGAGATTTTGTTGTAGGCAGAACACATCGGAGTAGGATTCTACTGCGCACTACTCAGCCCGTACTCTACACAGACGGTGCGGCATAACCAATCAGAGCTTCAGTAGGCCTATATGCAAATAGACCATTGCCATATATATGTATCTGTGCCATTTACTTTGAACTGGACTGTGTTTACAGCATGAGCGTTCGTGAGTAGAAGAGCTTGTTTTGAGATCAAAGCAAGAGCTGCATGTAGCCAAACGTGAACATTTGTTCATATTCTTTGCTAGTTAGTGAGTTATTATCCCAGTTGTAGATCATCTGTAGTCAACAATAGGGGAGTGATTGCTTCCTACAAGAGCACAAAACGTCTACATTTCTAGACATCTTTGAAAAGGGAGTCAAGAAAATAGCTTTTTTTTGTCTTAATGTGGCAGTGTTGTATTTTGAGACAGGCTTGAATAAGCTAAGTAGCCAATAGGCAGAGGGTAGCATAATTTGTCTGATTCTCTGTAATAATGGTAATAATAATAAAATGATTATATGGTAATAATAATAAAATGATTATATGGTAATAATTATAAAATGATTATATTATAATAATTATCTCGGAAGGTAAAGCGGTTGGCACCTGATTTTTTTTCTACTAGCACTGACTTTGTTGATAACTACTTTGTTGAGGAAAATATGTACTTCGTACGATTGTGATGTGTTATTGTCTCACCTAGCTATCTTAAGATGAATGTACTAATTGTAAGTCGCTCTGGATAAGAGTGAAATGACTAAGATGTACAGTGCATTCGGAAAGTATTCAGACCCTTCGCTATGAGACTCAAAATTGAGCTCAGGTGCATCCTGTTTCCATTGATCATCCTTGAGATGTTTCTACAACTTGATTATTGGAGTGGTAAATTAAATGTATTGGACTTGAATTGGAAAGGCACACACCTGTCTATATAAGGTCCCACAGTTGACAGTGAATGTCAGAGCAAAAACCAAGCCATGAGGTCGAAGGAATTGTCCGTAGAGCTCCGAGACAGGATTGTGTCCAGGCACAGATCTGGGAAAGGATACCAAAAAATTCCTGCAGCATTGAAGGTCCCCAAGAACACAGTGGACTCCAGCACACAGCCAAGACAACGCAGGAGTGGCTTTGGGACAAGTCTCTGAATGTCCTTGAGTGGCCCAGCCAGAGCCCGGACTTGAACCCAATCAAACATTTCTGGAGAGACCTGAAAATAGCTGTGCAGCAACGCTCCCCATCCAACCTAACAGAGCTTGAGAGGATCTGCAGAGAAGAATGGGAGAAACTCCCCAAATACAGGTGTGCCAAGCTTGTAGCGTCAAACCCAAGAAGACTTGAGGTTGTAATCACTGCCAAAGGTGCTTCAACAAAGTACTGAGTAAAGGGTCTGAATACTTATGTAAATGTGATATTTCCTTCTTTTCTTTTATATATATAAATGTGCAAAAATGTCTAAACCTGTTTTTGCTTTGTCATTATGGGGTATTGTGATGCCATCATGGGGTATTGTAATGTCATCATGGGGTATTGTGATGTCATCATGGGGTATTGTGATGTCATCATGGGGTATTGTGATGTCACCATGGGGTATTGTGATGTCACCATGGGGTATTGTGTATAGATTGATGAGGGGGAAAAAACTATTAAATAAGGCTGTAATGTAACAAAATGTGTAAAAAGTCAAGGGGTCTGAATACTTTCCAAATGCACTGTATATTTAAACTGTTCTGGCGAACTACGTTAAAACTTCATAATGTAAAATAATGTGACAGGTGACACGAAGAACGCGATCTGCTTTGTCTCCTAATGTATTGCACAAGTTGACTGCAGCTACTAACTTAAAAAGCAGATACAAATATTAAAATGTATTGAAAAACTTCAGATAAATCGTTTCAACGGTATTGAAAAAACCTCCCCATTTCCAAATACCCCGGTATATCCGGTATACCGCCCAAGACTAGTGTGTCTGTGTGCTGGTATTTGCGGGTGCCTCCGTATTTAGCCATCACTTACTGCAGGACCCCCAGGAAGGCCAGCAGGCCCAGGTCAGGCTGTTTGTTGAGCCTCAGGACACAGTCCCAGTACACCTCCTCCTCTCTCTCCTTGTCCAGGGCATACAGGGTGAACAGAGGAGGGTACAGCCTGGGCAGCAGGACTGGTAGTAGTAGAGTGGAGCTACTCACCACCAAGCTACCATAAAGGACAGGAGGGAGGGAGTGGCACACAACACAGACACACACACACACACACACACACACACACACACACACAGACAGACACACAAACACACACACACACACAGAGAGACGGTGGAAAGGTAGGGCAGGGAGGGATCCACACAGAGGAAGAGGACTAATTATATTATATTAATATACAGAAGTAAAAAGTCTGAATACAGGAAGCTGACTGACAGACTGATCTGACCAAGGCAGACTGATCTGACCAAGGCAGACTGATCTGACCAAGGCAGACTGATCTGACCAAGGCAGACTGATCTGACCAAGGCAGACTGATCTGACCAAGACAGACTGATCTGACCAAGACAGACTGATCTGACCAAGACAGACTGATCTGACCAAGGCAGACTGATCTGACCAAGGCAGACTGATCTGACCAAGGCAGACTGATCTGACCAAGACAGACTGATCTGACCAAGACAGACTGATCTGACCAAGACAGACTGATCTGACCAAGGCAGACTGATCTGACCAAGGCAGACTAATCTGACCAAGGCAGACTAATCTGACCATGGCAGACTGATCTGAACAAGGCAGACTGATCTGAACAAGGCAGACTGATCTGACCAGGACAGACTGATCTGACCATGACATACTGATCTGACCATGACAGACTGATCTAACCATGACAGACTGATCTGACCAAGGCAGACTGATCTGACCAAGACCAAGACAGACTGATCTGACCAAGACAGACTGATCTGACCAAGGCAGACTGATCTGACCAAGGCAGACTGATCTGACCAAGACAGACTGATCTGACCAAGACAGACTGATCTGACCAAGACAGACTGATCTGACCAAGACCAAGACAGACTGATCTGACCAAGGCAGACTGATCTGACCAAGACAGACTGATCTGACCAAGACAGACTGATCTGACCAAGACAGACTGATCTGACCAAGACCAAGACAGACTGATCTGACCAAGACAGACTGATCTGACCAAGACAGACTGATCTGACCAAGACCAAGACAGACTGATCTGACCAAGACAGACTGATCTGACCAAGACAGACTGATCTGACCAAGACCAAGACAGACTGATCTGACCAAGGCAGACTGATCTGACCAAGACAGACTGATCTGACCAAGACAGACTGATCTGACCAAGACAGACTGATCTGACCAAGGCAGACTGATCTGACCAAGGCAGACTGATCTGACCAAGACAGACTGATCTGACCAAGACAGACTGATCTGACCAAGACAGACTGATCTGACCAAGACAGACTGATCTGACCAAGACAGACACCCTATTCTAGGCAGTCACGCCCAACATGTTGTTTATTGTAATTTTGCTGGTCCAAAAATATTATTCAGCTGTGTGTGTGTGTGTGTGTGTGTGTGTGTGTGTGTGTGTGTGTGTGTGTGTGTGTGTGTGTGTGTGTGTGTGTGTGTGACAGTAAACACTAACAAAGCCATGCACTATATACAGTAATATAACGTCAATCATTTGGATTGCAGAACCATGACTGTGACTGTAGAGGGCGCTGTAGAAAGTGTAGACTCACCCTTGCTGGTCTGTTTCTGAGGATCCTTTGTGGTCAGCGTGAATAACACCTCCCTCTTCAGGGAGGTCAGGGAACAGAAACCTGGACAACACAAGAGAGGATGAGGTGAGACAGAAACCTGGACAACACAGAGAGGATGAGGGGAGACAGAAACCTGGACAACACAGAGGATGAGGGGAGACAGAAACCTGGACAACACAGAAAGGATGAGGGGAGACAGAAACCTGGACAACACAGAGGATGAGGGGAGACAGAAACCCGGACAACACAGAGGATGAGGGGAGACAGAAACCCGGACAACACAGAGAGGATGAGGGGAGACAGAAACCCAGACAACACAGAGAGGATGAGGTGAGACAGAAACCCGGACAACACAGAGGATGAGGGGAGACAGAAACCCGGACAACACAGAGAGGATGAGGTGAGACAGAAACCCGGACAACACAGAGAGGATGAGGGGAGACAGAAACCTAGACAACACAGAGAGGATGAGGTGAGACAGAAACCTGGACAACACAGAGAGGATGAGGGGAGACAGAAACCTGGACAACACAGAGAGGATGAGGGGAGACAGAAACCTGGACAACACAGAGAGGATGAGGGGAGACAGAAACCTGGACAACACAGAGAGGATGAGGGGAGACAGAAACCTGGACAACACAGAGAGGATGAGGGGAGACAGAAACCTGGACAACACAGAGAGGATGAGGGGAGACAGAAACCTGGACAACACAGAGAGGATGAGGGGAGACAGAAACCTGGACAACACAGAGAGGATGAGGGGAGACAGAAACCTGGACAACACAGAGAGGATGAGGTGAGACAGAAACCTGGACAACACAGAGAGGATGAGGGGAGACAGAAACCTGGACAACACAGAGAGGATGAGGGGAGACAGAAACCTGGACAACACAGAGAGGATGAGGGGAGACAGAAACCTGGACAACACAGAGAGGATGAGGGGAGACAGAAACCTGGACAACACAGAGAGGATGAGGGGAGACAGAAACCTGGACAACCAGAGAGGGTGAGGGGAGACAGAAACCTGGACAACACAGAGAGGATGAGGGGAGACAGAAACCTGGACAACACAGAGAGGATGAGGGGAGACAGAAACCCGGACAACACAGAGAGGATGAGGTGAGACAGAAACCCGGACAACACAGAGAGGATGAGGTGAGACAGAAACCCGGACAACACAGAGAGGATGAGGGGAGACAGAAACCTGGACAAGACAGAGAGGGTGTACATCTAGTGTACTGTACCAGTAACATCTAGTGTACTGTACCTGTAGCATCTAGTGTACTGTACCTGTAACATCTAGTGTACTGTACCTGTAACATCTAGTGTACTGTACCTGTAGCATCTAGTGTACTGTACCTGTAGCATCTAGTGTACTGTACCTGTAGCATCTAGTGTACTGTACCTGTAACATCTAGTGTACTGTACCTGTAGCATCTAGTGTACTGTACCTGTAGCATCTAGTGTACTGTACCTGTAGCATCTAGTGTACTGTACCTGTAACATCTAGTGTACTGTACCTGTAGCATCTAGTGTACTGTACCTGTAGCATCTAGTGTACTGTACCTGTAGCATCTAGTGTACTGTACCTGTAGCATCTAGTGTACTGTACCTGTAGCATCTAGTGTACTGTACCTGTAGCATCTAGTGTACTGTACCTGTAACATCTAGTGTACTGTACCTGTAACATCTAGTGTACTGTACCTGTAACATCTAGTGTACTGTACCTGTAGCATCTAGTGTACTGTACCTGTAACATCTAGTGTACTGTACCTGTAACATCTAGTGTACTGTACCTGTAGCATCTAGTGTACTGTACCTGTAACATCTAGTGTACTGTACCTGTAACATCTAGTGTACTGTACCTGTAGCATCTAGTGTACTGTACCTGTAACATCTAGTGTACTGTACCTGTAGCATCTAGTGTACTGTACCTGTAACATCTAGTGTACTGTACCTGTAACATCTAGTGTACTGTACCTGTAGCATCTAGTGTACTGTACCTGTAACATCTAGTGTACTGTACCTGTAACATCTAGTGTACTGTACCTGTAATATCGTACTGTACCTGTAACATCTAGTCTACTGTACCTGTAACATCTAGTGTACTGTACCTGTAACATCTAGTGTACTGTACCTGTAGCATCTAGTGTACTGTACCTGTAACATCTAGTGTACTGTACCTGTAACATCTAGTGTACTGTACCTGTAACATCTAGTGTACTGTACCTGTAGCATCTAGTGTACTGTACCTGTAACATCTAGTGTACTGTACCTGTAGCATCTAGTGTACTGTACCTGTAACATCTAGTGTACTGTACCTGTAACATCTAGTGTACTGTACCTGTAACATCTAGTGTACTGTACCTGTAACATCTAGTGTACTGTACCTGTAGCATCTAGTGTACTGTACCTGTAACATCTAGTGTACTGTACCTGTAGCATCTAGTGTACTGTACCTGTAGCATCTAGTGTACTGTACCTGTAACATCTAGTGTACTGTACCTGTAGCATCTAGTGTACTGTACCTGTAACATCTAGTGTACTGTACCTGTAGCATCTAGTGTACTGTACCTGTAGCATCTAGTGTACTGTACCTGTAGCATCTAGTGTACTGTACCTGTAACATCTAGTGTACTGTACCTGTAACATCTAGTGTACTGTACCTGTAACATCTAGTGTACTGTACCTGTAGCATCTAGTGTACTGTACCTGTAGCATCTAGTGTACGGTACCTGTAGCATCTAGTGTACTGTACCTGTAGCATCTAGTGTACTGTACCTGTAGCATCTAGTGTACTGTACCTGTAGCATCTAGTGTACTGTACCTGTAGCATCTAGTGTACTGTACCTGTAACATCTAGTGTACTGTACCTGTAGCATCTAGTGTACTGTACCTGTAACATCTAGTGTACTGTACCTGTAGCATCGTACTGTACCTGACCAGCTGGAGGATCCGTCTGAGGTAGGACTTGATCTCTTCCACAGCCTGTTGTAGTAACCTTCTGTTAGATCCTACCCCTATATAGGTCATCCTGTACACAGTCACTAGGGTCTCTAGTAACCCTCCCAGAGGGTGGAGGGGGGTCTCACAGGCCTGGAGGAGGACAGGGAGGGGGAGGAGGAGGAGGATGGAGAAGAGAGGTGCAATGAGGAGGAGGAGGATGATGGAGAAGAGAGGTGCAATGAGGAGGAGGAGGATGGAGAAGAGAGGTGCAATGAGGAGGAGAAGAGAGGTGCAATGAGGAGGAGGAGGATGGAGAAGAGAGGTGCAATGAGGAGGAGGAGGAGGATGGAGAAGAGAGGTGCAATGAGGAGGAGGAGGAGGATGGAGAAGAGAGGTGTAATGAGGAGAAGAAGAAGAATCATCTACAGACAAATCATCAAGCACACAGTCCTACGCAACAACGGTCCCAATCTGTTAGCGTGTCATGTCGAAACACAACTAGGTATACTGGGAATATCAGTCTGCTACCCTTGACAGCTGTAGACCATATCAGTCTGCTACCCTTGACAGCTGTAGACCAATCAGTCTGCTACCCTTGACAGCTGTTGACCATATCAGTCTGCTACCCTTGACAGCTGTAGACCATATCAGTCTGCTACCCTTGACAGCTGTAGACCAATCAGTCTGCTACCCTTGACAGCTGTTGACCTCTATCAGTCTGCTACCCTTGACAGCTGTTGACCTTTATCAGTCTGCTACCCTTGACAGCTGTAGACCATATCAGTCTGCTACCCTTGACAGCTGTAGACCATATCAGTCTGCTACCCTTGACAGCTGTAGACCATATCAGTCTGCTACCCTTGACAGCTGTAGACCATATCAGTCTGCTACCCTTGACAGCTGTAGACCATATCAGTCTGCTACCCTTGACAGCTGTTGACCATTATCAGTCTGCTACCCTTGACAGCGGTTGACCATATCAGTCTGCTACCCTTGACAGCTGTTGACCTCTATCAGTCTGCTACCCTTGACAGCTGTAGACCATATCAGTCTGCTACCCTTGACAGCTGTTGACCATATCAGTCTGCTACCCTTGACAGCTGTTGACCTTTATCAGTCTGCTACCCTTGACAGCTGTTGACCTTTATCAGTCTGCTACCCTTGACAGCGGTTGACCATATCAGTCTGCTACCCTTGACAGCTGTTGACCTTTATCAGTCTGCTACCCTTGACAGCTGTTGACCTTTATCAGTCTGCTACCCTTGACAGCGGTTGACCTTTATCAGTCTGCTACCCTTGACAGCTGTTGACCTCTATCAGTCTGCTACCCTTGACAGCTGTTGACCATATCAGTCTGCTACCCTTGACAGCTGTTGACCAATCAGTCTGCTACCCTTGACAGCTGTTGACCACATCAGTCTGCTACCCTTGACAGCTGTTGACCATATCAGTCTGCTACCCTTGACAGCTGTTGACCACATCAGTCTGCTACCCTTGACAGCTGTTGACCATATCAGTCTGCTACCCTTGACAGCTGTTGACCTTTATCAGTCTGCTACCCTTGACAGCTGTTGACCTTTATCAGTCTGCTACCCTTGACAGCGGTTGACCATATCAGTCTGCTACCCTTGACAGCTGTTGACCATATCAGTCTGCTACCCTTGACAGCTGTTGACCAATCAGTCTGCTACCCTTGACAGCTGTTGACCACATCAGTCTGCTACCCTTGACAGCTGTTGACCATATCAGTCTGCTACCCTTGACAGCTGTTGACCACATCAGTCTGCTACCCTTGACAGCTGTTGACCATATCAGTCTGCTACCCTTGACAGCTGTTGACCTTTATCAGTCTGCTACCCTTGACAGCTGTTGACCTTTATCAGTCTGCTACCCTTGACAGCTGTTGACCATATCAGTCTGCTACCCTTGACAGCTGTTGACCATATCAGTCTGCTACCCTTGACAGCTGTTGACCATATCAGTCTGCTACCCTTGACAGCTGTTGACCATATCAGTCTGCTACCCTTGACAGCTGTTGACCACATCAGTCTGCTACCCTTGACAGCTGTTGACCATATCAGTCTGCTACCCTTGACAGCTGTTGACCTTTATCAGTCTGCTACCCTTGACAGCTGTTGACCTTTATCAGTCTGCTACCCTTGACAGCTGTTGACCATATCAGTCTGCTACCCTTGACAGCTGTTGACCATATCAGTCTGCTACCCTTGACAGCTGTTGACCATATCAGTCTGCTACCCTTGGCAGCTGTTGACCAATCAGTCTGCTACCCTTGGCATCTGTTGACCATATCAGTCTGCTACCCTTGACAGCTGTTGACCATATCAGTCTGCTACCCTTGACAGCTGTTGACCAATCAGTCTGCTACCCTTGACAGCTGTTGACCAATCCGTCTGTTACCCTTGACAGCTGTTGACCAATCCGTCTGTTACCCTTGACAGCTGTTGACCATTATCAGTCTGCTACCCTTGACAGCTGTTGACCATTATCAGTCTGCTACCCTTGACAGCTGTTGACCATTATCAGTCTGCTACCCTTGACAGCTGTTGACCAATCAGTCTGCTACCCTTGACAGCTGTTGACCAATCAGTCTGCTACCCTTGACAGCTGTTGACCAATCAGTCTGCTACCCTTGACAGCTGTTGACCATATCAGTCTGCTACCCTTGACAGCTGTTGACCATATCAGTCTGCTACCCTTGACAGCTGTTGACCTCTATCAGTCTGCTACCCTTGACAGCTGTTGACCACATCAGTCTGCTACCCTTGACAGCTGTTGACCACATCAGTCTGCTACCCTTGACAGCTGTTGACCTTTATCAGTCTGCTACCCTTGACAGCTGTTGACCAATCAGTCTTCTACCCTTGACAGCTGTTGACCAATCAGTCTGCTACCCTTGACAGCTGTTGACCTACAGTACGGTGTGTAAAATGTGTGTTATTCACCTTGGTGAGGTATCGTCGGATGACGTCATACCTCCCAGCAGTAACCAGACCTGTGTGTAGAGGAATCACCTGCAGCTTCTCCAGGACTCGACTCTGAGACCTGCTCAGCAGCTCTGGACTGGAGACAGACATCATACATCCATCACTATAGAAACCATGCACCGTGTGTGTCCAGGTGTGTGTACAGGTGTGTGTGCGTAGGTGTGTGTCCAGGTGTGTGTGTCCAGGTGTGTGTGTCCAGGTGTGTGTTCAGGTGTGTGTCCAGGTGTGTAAATTACCATAATACAAAAATCCCCATAAAGCTAGAGACATACAGTGGGGAGAACAAGTATTTGATACACTGACAATTTTGCAGGTTTTCCTACTTACAAAGCATGTAGAGGTCTGTAATTTTTATCATAGGTACACTTCAACTGTGAGAGAAGGAATCTAAAACAAAAATCCAGAAAATCACATTGTATGATTTTTAAGTAATTAATTTGCATTTTATTGCATGACATAAGTATTTGATACATCAGAAAAGCAGAACTGAATATTTGGTACAGAAACCTTAGTTTGCAATTACAGAGATCATACGTTTCCTGTAGTTCTTGACCAGGTTTGCACACACTGCAGCAGGGATTTTGGCCCACTCCTCCATACAGACCTTCTCCAGATCCTTCAGGTTTCGGGGCTGTCGCTGGGCAATACGGACTTTCGGCTCCCTCCAAAGATTTTCTATTGGGTTCAGGTCTGGAGACTGGCTAGGCCACTCCAGGACCTTGAGATGCTTCTTACGGAGCCACTCCTTAGTTGCCCTGGCTGTGTGTTTCGGGTCGTTGTCATGCTGGAAGACCCAGCCACGACCCATCTTCAATGCTCTTACTGAGGGAAGGAGGTTGTTGGTCAAGATCTCGCGATACATGGCCCCATCCATCCTCCCCTCAATACGGTGCAGTCGTCCTGTCCCCTTTGCAGAAAAGCATCCCCAAAGAATGATGTTTCCACCTCCATGCTTCACGGTTGGGATGGTGTTCTTGGGGTTGTACTCATCCTTCTATTCCTCCAAACACGGCGAGTGGAGTTTAGAGCAAAAAGCTCTATTTTTGTCTCATCAGACCACATGACCTTCTCCCATTCCTCCTCTGGATCATCCAGATGGTCATTGGCAAACTTCAGACGGGCCTGGACATGCGCTGGCTTGAGCAGGGGGACCTTGCGTGCGCTGCAGGATTTTAATCCATGACGGCGTAGTGTGTTACTAATGGTTTTCTTTGAGACTGTGGTCCCAGCTCTCTTCAGGTCATTGACCAGGTTCTGCCGTGTAGTTCTGGGCTGATCCCTCACATTCCTCATGATCATTGATGCCCCACGAGGTGAGATCTTGCATGGAGCCCCAGACCGAGGGTGATTGACCGTCATCTTGAACTTCTTCCATTTTCTAATAATTGTGCCAACAGTTGTTGCCTTCTCACCAAGCTGCTTGGCTATTGTCCTGTAGCCCATCCCAGCCTTGTACAGGTCTACAATTTATCCCTGATGTCCTTACACAGCTCTCTGGTCTTGGGCATTGTGGAGAGGTTGGAGTCTGTTTGATTGAGTGTGTGGACAGGTGTCTTTTATACAGGTAACGAGTTCAAACAGGTGCAGTTAATACAGGTAATGAGTGGAGAACAGGAGGGCTTCTTAAAGAAAAACTAACAGGTCTGTGAGAGCCGGAATTCTTACTGGTTGGTAGGTGATCAAATACTTATGTCATGCAATAAAATGCAAATTAATTACTTAAAAATCATACAATGTGATTTTCTGGATTTTTGTTTTAGATTCCGTCTCTCACAGTTGAAGTGTACCTATGATAAAAATGACAGACCTCTACATGCTTTGTAAGTAGGAAAACCTGCAAAATCGGCAGTGTATCAAATACTTGTTCTCCCCACTGTATATATATTTGTTTATATTTTAGTTCAGTATATAAAAAAAATTGCAGGTTAAACGTTAAACGCAAAATTGTCAAGTTGTGTGTGTGTGTGTGTGTGTGTGTGTGTGTGTGTGTGTGTGTGTGTGTGTGTGTGTGTGTGTGTGTGTGTGTGTGTGTGTGTGTGTGTGTACACCTGTCTCTGCATCCTGTGGTGAGTGTAACAGCAATGTTTTCCCAGGCCCTCATCCTCTCCTCAGGCTGTCCCGGGGCCTCAGAGCCCAGCGTGCTCCAACACTCTGAGAACACTGCCCTCCACTTCTGCTCTGGGGATACGGCTAGACGGCCCACCTCACTGTAGAGAAAACACAGACAGCCTCACTGGAGATAAACACAGACAGTATCACTGTAGAGAAAACACAGACAGCCTCACTGTAGAGAAAACACAGACAGCCTCACTGTAGAGAAACACAGACAACCGTGAGGCTGCAGTGAGGCTGTCTGTGTTTTCTCTACAGTGAGGCTGTCTGTGTTTATCTACAGTGAGGCTGTCTGTGTTTTCTCTACAGTGAGGCTGTCTGTGTGTTCCTCTACAGTGAGGCTAAACACAGACAACCTCACTGTAGATAAACACAGACAGTCAGAGAGAGACGAGCAGGAAGAGACGAAAGCTCACACTTTACATCAAATGATATTAGCGTTCTAGTGTATAAAGAAGACTGTCCTTACAGCACCCATGTTGATTCCTTCTTGTCAGGTTCATAGAGGCTAGGCTTCATGTAGGTTCCCATGATCTTCAGCCCTGAGGTCCACTCTCCACTAAACTGACCCTCTATGAAGTCTCCGTTGGACATGGACAGGGTACCCTGGGAAAGACGGCAAGGACGAGATGAGTGTTAGTGCATTATCTTACAACAGAGGGCGTCAATTCTAACGACTAAAGTCTCACGTAATTGGTCAGCTGCTCGAAAAGTTTCGGGTCCCATTTATGTAAAGAGGTTTAAGAAATGTTACAACGAGGAGCGGAACCAGAACGAGGAGCGGAACCAGAAGGAAGAGCGGAACCAGAAGGAAGAGCGGAACCAGAAGGAAGAGCGGAACCAGAACGAGGAGCGGAACCAGAACGAGGAGCGGAACCAGAACGAGGAGCGGAACCAGAACGAGGAGCGGAACCAGAACTAAGGGCGGAACCAGAAGGAAGAGCGGAACCAGAACGAGGAGCAGAACCAAAACGAGGAGCGGAACCAGAAGGAAGAGCGGAACCAGAACGAGGAGCGGAACCAGAACGAGGAGCGGAACCAGAAGGAAGAGCGGAACCAGAAGGAAGAGCGGAACCAGAACGAGGAGCGGAACCAGAACGAGGAGCGGAACCAGAACGAGGAGCGGAACCAGAAGGAAGAGCGGAACCAGAATGAGGAGCGGAACCAGAACTAAGGGCGGAACCAGAAGGAAGAGCGGAACCAGAACGAGGAGCAGAACCAAAACGAGGAGCGGAACCAGAAGGAAGAGCGGAACCAGAACGAGGAGCGGAACCAGAACGAGGAGCGGAACCAGAACGAAGAGCGGAACCAGAAGGAAGAGCGGAACCAGAACAAAGAGCGGAACCAGAACGAGGAGCGGAACCAGAACGAGGAGCGGAACCAGAACGAGGGGCGGAACCAGAACGAGGGGCGGAACCAGAACGAGGGGCGGAACCAGAACGAGGAGCGGAACCAGAACGAAGAGCGGAACCAGAACGAAGAGCGGAACCAGAACGAATAGCGGAACCAGAACGAGGAGCGGAACCAGAACGAGGAGCGGAACCAGAACGAAGAGCGGAACCAGAACGAGGAGCGGAACCAGAACGAGGAGCGGAACCAAAACGAGGAGCGGAACCAGAAGGAAGAGCGGAACCAGAATGAGGAGCGGAACCAGAACGAGGAGCGGAACCAGAACGAGGAGCGGAACCAGAAAGAAGAGCGGAACCAGAACGAAGAGCGGAACCAGAACGAAGAGCGGAACCAGAACGAGGAGCGGAACCAGAACGAGGAGCGGAACCAGAACGAGGAGCGGAACCAGAACGAGGAGCGGAACCAGAACGAGGAGCGGAACCAGAACGAGGAGCGGAACCAGAACGAAGGGCGGAACCAGAACGAGGAGCGGAACCAGAACGAGGAGCGGAACCAGAACGAGGAGCGGAACCAGAACGAGGAGCGGAACCAGAATGAGGAGCGGAACCAACCTTTCAGTTACTGGCCCAACGCTCTAACCACTAGGCTACCTGCCTCCTCTAACCACTAGGATGCCTGCCTCCTCTAACCACTAGGCTGCCTGCCTCCTCTAACCACTAGGCTGCCTGCCTCCTCTAACCACTAGGCTGCCTGCCTCCTCTAACCACTAGGCTGCCTGCCTCCTCTAACCACCAGGCTACCTGCCTCCTCTAACCACTAGGCTACCTGCCTCCTCTAACCACTAGGCTGCCTGCCTCCTCTAACCACTAGGCTGCCTGCCTCCTCTAACCACTAGGCTGCCTGCCTCCTCTAACCACCAGGCTACCTGCCTCCTCTAACCACTAGGCTACCTGCCTCCTCTAACCACCAGGCTACCTGCCTCCTCTAACCACCAGGCTACCTGCCTCCTCTAACCACTAGGCTACCTGCCTCCTCTAACCACTAGGCTACCTGCCTCCTCTAACCACCAGGCTACCTGCCTCCTCTAACCACCAGGCTACCTGCCTCCTCTAACCACTAGGCTACCTGCCTCCTCTAACCACTAGGCTACCTGCCTCCTCTAACCACTAGGCTGCCTGCCTCCTCTAACCACTAGGCTGCCTGCCTCCTCTAACCACTAGGCTACCTGCCTCCTCTAACCACTAGGCTACCTGCCTCCTCTAACCACTAGGCTACCTGCCTCCCAGCATCCCTCTCTATCTATACCTTACCTTGCCATTAGGGGTCCAGTCTTCTGAGAAGTCTCCCTCAAAGGCTGTGTCATCTTCAGATACTAGCAGACCAGTACCCTAACAGAGAAGACATTGAGATCGAGTTAGATGGGAGGGGTTGAGGGTAGCTGAAGGGATTAAAAACAAACATATAACTCTGGTAAACTACATTGTGACAGTAAAATGTATATAGTATGTATAAACAGGAAGTAGAAACCTAAGTATTGTTGTTCATTAGTTTACTCCAGTTAGGGGAGGGTGGTAGGCTTAGGGGACAATAATAAAGGAAAATATATTTACAAATATATACAGTATACTTATATATATATATTTACCCCCAAAAATATGAGGGATTGGAAATAATGCAGATAATTACATTGATAGAAGCCACAATCTATTTACAATATTAAAGCTGATCTACAGCCTAAAAAAATAAAAAATAAATGTTTTTAAAGATTGAGATGGCAGGCATCAGGCCTACAGCACTGAACCCAGAGAGAGACTGTGTGGGACTCACCATCATCTTGTTGTTACTGAAGGTCCCTTCATAGTAAAGACCGAACTGAGTGATGACCACCCCACTGCCCTGGCGCTGGTCATCAACCCACAGGCCCATGTACTTCTCTCCTCTGAAACAAGGCAGATAGAACGGTGAAAAGCAGAGCAGCAACCACAGATCTGAGACCAGGCTATTCAACCACAGATCTGAGACCAGGCTATTCAACCACAGATCTGAGACAAGGCTATTCAACCACATATGGACGTTTTTATCAACAGATCTGAGACCAGGCTATTCAACCACAGATGGACGTTTTTAATCAACAGATCTGAGACCAGGTTATTCAACCACAGATGGACGTTTTTAACAACAGATCTGAGACCAGGCTATTCAACCACAGATCTGAGACCAGGCTATTCAACCACAGATCTGAGACAAGGCTATTCAACCACAGATGGATGTTTTTAACAACAGATCTGAGACCAGGCTATTCAACCACAGATGGACGTTTTTATCAACAGATCTGAGACCAGGCTATTCAACCACAGATCTGAGACCAGGCTATTCAACCACAGATCTGAGACAAGGCTATTCAACCACAGATGGACGTTTTTATCAACAGATCTGAGACCAGGCTATTCAACCACAGATCTGAGACCAGGCTATTCAACCACAGATCTGAGACCAGGCTATTCAACCACAGATCTGAGACCAGGCTATTCAACCACAGATCTGAGACCAGGCTATTCAACCACGGATCTGAGACCAGGCTATTCAACCACGGATCTGAGACCAGGCTATTCAACCACGTATCTGAGACCAGGCTATTCAACCACAGATCTGAGACCAGGCTATTCAACCACAGATCTGAGATGTACGTTTTTGTACGTACAGATGTACGTTTTTGATGACAAATCAAGTGCTGTACTATACCTAGTAATGTCATCAAAGACTCCATATCCCATCTTCTTGTCTTGAAGCCATTGGCCAATGAACACACTGGAAGAAGAGCCAATCAGCTTCCCAGAGCTCAGCATCCCATGGCCCTGACGGACGTTCTCATGGAAGGATCCCTCATACACCTGACCTGTAGCATACCTGGAGAGAACTACAATCACACACCTGACCTGTAGCATACCTGGAGAGAACTACAATCATACACCTGTATCATACCTGGAGAGAACTACAATCATACACCTGACCTGTAGCATACCTGGAGAGAACTACAATCATACACCTGTATCATACCTGGAGAGAACTACAATCATACACCTGACCTGTAGCATACCTGGAGAGAACTACAATCACACACCTGACCTGTAGCATACCTGGAGAGAACTACAATCATACACCTGACCTGTAGCATACCTGGAGAGAACTACAATCACACACCTGACCTGTAGCATACCTGGAGAGAACTACAATCACACACCTGACCTGTAACATACCTGGAGAGAACTACAATCATACACCTGACCTGTAGCATACCTGGAGAGAACTACAATCATACACCTGTAACATACCTGGAGAGAACTACAATCATACACCTGTATCATACCTGGAGAGAACTACAATCATACACCTGACCTGTAACATACCTGGAGAGAACTACAATCACACACCTGACCTGTAGCATACCTGGAGAGAACTACAATCACACACCTGACCTGTAACATACCTGGAGAGAACTACAATCATACACCTGACCTGTAGCATACCTGGAGAGAACTACAATCATACACCTGTAACATACCTGGAGAGAACTACAATCATACACCTGACCTGTAACATACCTGGAGAGAACTACAATCATACACCTGACCTGTAGCATACCTGGAGAGAACTACAATCATACACCTGACCTGTAGCATACCTGGAGAGAACTACAATCACACACCTGACCTGTAACATACCTGGAAAGAACTACAATCATACACCTGACCTGTAGCATGCCTGGAGAGAACTACAATCATACACCTGACCTGTAGCATACCTGGAGAGAACTACAATCATACACCTGTAACATACCTGGAGAGAACTACAATCATACACCTGTATCATACCTGGAGAGAACTACAATCATACACCTGACCTGTAGCATACCTGGAGAGAACTACAATCATACACCTGTAACATACCTGGAGAGAACTACAATCATACACCTGACCTGCAGCATACCTGGAGAGAACTACAATCACACACCTGACCTGTATCATACCTGGAGAGAACTACAATCATACACCTGACCTGTAGCATACCTGGAGAGAACTACAATCATACACCTGACCTGTATCATACCTGGAGAGAACTACAATCATACACCTGACCTGTAGCATACCTGGAGAGAACTACAATCACACACCTGACCTGTAGCATACCTGGAGAGAACTACAATCATACACCTGACCTGTAGCATACCTGGAGAGAACTACAATCACACACCTGACCTGTATCATACCTGGAGAGAACTACAATCACACACCTGACCTGTGCATACCTGGAGAGAACTACAATCATACACCTGTAGCATACCTGGAGAGAACTACAATCATACACCTGACCTGTAGCATACCTGGAGAGAACTACAATCACACACCTGACCTGTATCATACCTGGAGAGAACTACAATCACACACCTGACCTGTAGCATACCTGGAGAGAACTACAATCACACACCTGACCTGTACCATACCTGGAGAGAACTACAATCACACACCTGACCTGTAGCATACCTGGAGAGAGCTACAATCATACACCTGACCTGTATCATACCTGGAGAGAACTACAATCATACACCTGTAGCATACCTGGAGAGAACTACAATCATACACCTGACCTGTAGCATACCTGGAGAGAACTACAATCACACACCTGACCTGTAGCATACCTGGAGAGAACTACAATCATACACCTGACCTGTATCATACCTGGAGAGAACTACAAGCACACACCTGACCTGTATCATACCTGGAGAGAACTACAATCATACACCTGACCTGTAGCATACCTGGAGAGAACTACAATCATACACCTGTAGCATACCTGGAGAGAACTACAATCATACACCTGTATCATACCTGGAGAGAACTACAATCATACACCTGACCTGTAGCATACCTGAAGAGAACTACAATCATACACCTGTAGCATACCTGGAGAGAACTACAATCATACACCTGTATCATACCTGGAGAGAACTACAATCATACACCTGTATCATACCTGGAGAGAACTACAATCATACACCTGACCTGTATCATACCTGGAAATAACTACAATCATACACCTGTATCATACCTGGAGAGAACTACAATCATACACCTGACCTGTATCATACCTGGAGAGAACTACAATCACACACCTGACCTGTAACATACCTGGAGAGAACTACAATCATACACCTGACCTGTAGCATACCTGGAGAGAACTACAATCATACACCTGACCTGTAGCATACCTGGAGAGAACTACAATCATACACCTGTAACATACCTGGAGAGAACTACAATCATACACCTGTAGCATACCTGGAGAGAGCTACAATCATACACCTGACCTGTATCATACCTGGAGAGAACTACAATCATACACCTGTAGCATACCTGGAGAGAACTACAATCATACACCTGACCTGTAGCATACCTGGAGAGAACTACAATCACACACCTGACCTGTAGCATACCTGGAGAGAACTACAATCATACACCTGACCTGTATCATACCTGGAGAGAACTACAAGCACACACCTGACCTGTATCATACCTGGAGAGAACTACAATCATACACCTGACCTGTATCATACTTCCGGCGCCGAACAGGATGGCTGCCTCGCTTCGCGTTCCTTGGAAAATATGCAGTATTTTGTTTTTCTATGTGTTATTTCTTACATTGGTACCCCGGGTGATCTTAAGTTTCATTACATACAGCCGGGAGGAACTACTGAATATACGATTAACGTCAACTAACCACCCTTCCTACCAGGAATATGACTTTCCCGAAACGGATCCAGTGTCTTGCCTTCCACCCAATACAATGGACCTGATCCCAGCCGGCGAAGCTACACGACGCCGAAAAAGGGGCAAACGTAGCGGTCTCCTGGTCAGGCTTCGGAGACGAGCACATCGCGCTCCACTCCCTAGCATACTACTCGCCAATGTCCAGTCTCTTGAGAATAAGGTCGATGAAATCCGAGCACGGGTAACATTCGAGAGAGACATCAGGGATTGCAACGTGCTCTGCTTCACGGAAACATGGCTAACTGAAAAGACGCTAACGGAGTCGGTGCAGCCAGCTGGTTTCTTCACGCATCGCGCAGACAGAAACATACATCTTTCTGGTAAGAAGAGGGGCGGGGGGGTATGCCTCATGATTAACGAGACGTGGTGTGACCATCATAACAACACTCAGGAACTAAAGTCATTCTGTTCACCTGATCTAGAACTCCTCACAATCAAATGTAGACCGCATTATCTACCAAGGGAATTCACTTCGGTCATAATCACAGCCGTATATATTCCCCCCCAAGCAGACACATCGATGGCCCTGAACGAACTCTATCTGACTCTCTGTAAACTGGAAACCACACACCCTGAGGCTGCATTCATCGTAGCTGGGGATTTTAACAAGGCTAATCTAAAAACAAAACTCCCTAAATTCTATCAGCACATCGATTGTCCGACCAGGGCTGGCAGAACTCTGGACCATTGTTATACTAACTTCCGCGACGCATATAAGGCCCTCCCCCGCCCTCCTTTCGGAAAAGCTGACCACGACTCCATTTTGTTGATTCCAGCCTACAAACAGAAATTAAAACTACAAGCTCCCGCGCTCAGGTCTGTTCAACGCTGGTCCGACCAATCTGAATCCACGCTTCAAGACTGCTTTGATCACGCGGATTGGAATATGTTCCGCACGGCGTCCAACAACAACAATGATGAATATGCAGATTCGGTGAGCGAGTTCATTAGGAAGTGCATTGACGATGTCGTACCCAGAGCAACGATTAAAACATTCCCAAACCAGAAACCGTGGATTAACGGCAGCATTCGCGTGAAACTGAAAGCGCGAACCACTGCTTTTAACCAGGGCAAGGTGACCGGAAACATGACCGAATACACACAGTGTAGCTATTCTCTCCGCAAGGCTATCAAACAGGCTAAGTCCCAGTACAGAGACAAAATTGAATCGCAATTCAACAGCTCAGACACAAGGGGTATGTGGCAGGGTCTACAGTCTATCACGGATTACAAAAAGAAAAGCAGCCCCGTCGCGGATCAGGATGTCTTGCTCCCAGACAGGCTAAATACCTTTTTTGCCCACTTTGAGGATAATACAGTGCCACTGACACGGCCCACTACCAAAACCTGCGGGCTCTCCTTCACTGCAGCCGAGGTGAGTAAAACATTTAAACGTGTTAACCCTCGCAAGGCTGCAGGCCCAGACGGCATTCCCAGCCGCGTCCTCAGAGCATGCGCAGACCAGCTGGCTGGTGTGTTTACGGACATATTCAATCAATCCTTAGCCCAGTCTGCTGTTCCCACATGCTTCAAGAGGGCCACCATTGTTCCTGTTCCCAAGAAAGCTAAGGTAACTGAGCTAAACGACTACCGCCCCGTAGCACTCACTTCCGTCATCATGAAGTGCTTTGAGAGACTAGTCAAGGACCATATCACCTCCACCCTACCGGACACCCTAGACCCACTCCAATTTGCTTACCGACCCAATAGGTCCACAGACGACGCAATCGCAACCACACTGCACACTGCCCTAACCCATCTGGACAAGAGGAATACCTATGTGAGAATGCTGTTCATCGACTACAGCTCAGCATTTAACACCATAGTACCCTCCAAACTCGTCATCAAGCTCGAGACCCTGGGCCTCGACCCCGCCCTGTGCAACTGGGTCCTGGACTTCCTGACGGGCCGCCCCCAGGTGGTGAGGGTAGGTAACAACATCTCCACCCCGCTGATCCTCAACACTGGGGCCCCACAAGGGTGCGTTCTGAGCCCTCTCCTGTACTCCCTGTTCACCCACGACTGCGTGGCCATGCACGCCTCCAACTCAATCATCAAGTTTGCGGACGACACTACAGTGGTAGGCTTGATTACCAACAACGACGAGACGGCCTACAGGGAGGAGGTGAGGGCCCTCGGAGTGTGGTGTCAGGAAAATAACCTCACACTCAACGTCAACAAAACAAAGGAGATGATTGTGGACTTCAGGAAACAGCAGAGGGAGCTCCCCCCTATCCACATCGACGGGTCAGTAGTGGAGAAGGTGGAAAGTTTTAAGTTCCTCGGTGTACACATCACGGACAAACTGAATTGGTCCACCCACTCAGACAGCGTTGTGAAGAAGGCGCAGCAGCGCCTCTTCAACCTCAGGAGGCTGAAGAAATTCGGCTTGTCACCAAAAGCACTCACAAACTTCTACAGATGCACAATCGAGAGCATCCTGTCGGGCTGTATCACCGCCTGGTACGGCAACTGCTCCGCACACAACCGTAAGGCTCTCCAGAGGGTAGTGAGGTCGGCAGAACGCATCACCCGGGGCAAACTACCTGCCCTCCAGGACACCTACACCACCCGATGTCACAGGAAGGCCATAAAGATCATCAAGGACAACAACCACCCAAGCCACTACCTGTTCACCCCGCTATCATCCAGAAGGCGAGGTCAGTACAGGTGCATCCAAGCAGGGACCGAGAGACTGAAAAACAGCTTCTATCTCAAGGCCATCAGACTGTTAAACAGCCACCACTAACATTTAGCGGCCGCTGCCAACAAACTGACTCAGCTCCAGCCACCTTAAAAATGGGAATTGATGGAAATTATGTAAAAATGTACCACCAGCCACTTTAAACAATGCCACCTAATATAATGTTTACATACCCTACATTACACATCTCTTATGTATATGTATATACTGTACTCTATATCATCTACTGCATCTTGCCATCTTATGTAATACATGGACCACTAGCCACTTTAAACTATGCCACTTTATGTTTACATACCCTACAGTACTCATCTCATAGGTATATACCGTACTCTATACCATCTACTGCACCTTGCCTATGCCGTCTGTACCATCACTCATTCATATATCTTTATGTACATATTCTTTATCCCTTTACACTTGCGTGTATAAGGTAGTAGTTGCGGAATTGTTAGGTTAGATTACTTGTTGTTATTACTGCATTGTCGGTACTAGAAGCACAAGCATTTTGCTACACTCGCATTAACATCTGCTAACCATGTGTATGTGACTAATAAATTTGATTTGATTTGATTTAGCATACCTGGAGAGAACTACAATCATACACCTGTAGCATACCTGGAGAGAACTACAATCATACACCTGTATCATACCTGGAGAGAACTACAATCATACACCTGACCTGTAGCATACCTGAAGAGAACTACAATCATACACCTGTAGCATACCTGGAGAGAACTACAATCATACACCTGTATCATACCTGGAGAGAACTACAATCATACACCTGTATCATACCTGGAGAGAACTACAATCATACACCTGACCTGTATCATACCTGGAAATAACTACAATCATACACCTGTATCATACCTGGAGAGAACTACAATCATACACCTGACCTGTATCATACCTGGAGAGAACTACAATCATACACCTGTAGCATACCTGGAGAGAACTACAATCATACACCTGACCTGTATCATACCTGGAGAGAACTACAATCACACACCTGACCTGTATCATACCTGGAGAGAACTACAATCATACACCTGACCTGTAGCATACCTGGAGAGAACTACAATCATACACCTGACCTGTAACATACCTGGAGAGAACTACAATCATACACCTGACCTGTAGCATACCTGGAGAGAACGACAATCATACACCTGACCTGTAGCATACCTGGAGAGAACTACAATCATACACCTGACCTGTAGCATACCTGGAGAGAACTACAATCACACACCTGACCTGTAACATACCTGGAGAGAACTACAATCATACACCTGACCTGTAGCATACCTGGAGAGAACTACAATCATACACCTGTAGCATACCTGGAGAGAACTACAATCATACACCTGACCTGTAGCATACCTGGAGAGAACTACAATCATACACCTGTAGCATACCTGGAGAGAACTACAATCACACACCTGACCTGTAGCATACCTGGAGAGAACTACAATCATACACCTGACCTGTAGCATACCTGGAGAGAACTACAATCATACACCTGTAGCATACCTGGAGAGAACTACAATCACACACCTGACCTGTAGCATACCTGGAGAGAACTACAATCACACACTTGACCTGTAACATACCTGGAGAGAACTACAATCACACACCTGACCTGTAGCATACCTGGAGAGAACTACAATCACACACCTGACCTGTAACATACCTGGAGAGAACTACAATCACACACCTGACCTGTATCATACCTGGAGAGAACTACAATCATACACCTGACCTGTAGCATACCTGGAGAGAACTACAATCATACACCTGTATCATACCTGGAGAGAACTACAATCATACACCTGTATCATACCTGGAGAGAACTACAATCATACACCTGACCTGTAACATACCTGGAGAGAACTACAATCATACACCTGTAGCATACCTGGAGAGAACTACAATCATACACCTGACCTGTAACATACCTGGAGAGAACTACAATCATACACCTGACCTGTAGCATACCTGGAGAGAACTACAATCATACACCTGACCTGTAACATACCTGGAGAGAACTACAATCACACACCTGACCTGTAGCATACCTGGAGAGAACTACAATCACACACCTGACCTGTATCATACCTGGAGAGAACTACAATCACACACCTGACCTGTAGCATACCTGGAGAGAACTACAATCATACACCTGTAGCATACCTGGAGAGAACTACAATCATACACCTGACCTGTAGCATACCTGGAGAGAACTACAATCATACACCTGTAGCATACCTGGAGAGAACTACAATCACACACCTGACCTGTAGCATACCTGGAGAGAACTACAATCATACACCTGACCTGTAGCATACCTGGAGAGAACTACAATCATACACCTGTAGCATACCTGGAGAGAACTACAATCACACACCTGACCTGTAGCATACCTGGAGAGAACTACAATCACACACTTGACCTGTAACATACCTGGAGAGAACTACAATCACACACCTGACCTGTAGCATACCTGGAGAGAACTACAATCACACACCTGACCTGTAACATACCTGGAGAGAACTACAATCACACACCTGACCTGTATCATACCTGGAGAGAACTACAATCATACACCTGACCTGTAGCATACCTGGAGAGAACTACAATCATACACCTGTATCATACCTGGAGAGAACTACAATCATACACCTGTATCATACCTGGAGAGAACTACAATCATACACCTGACCTGTAACATACCTGGAGAGAACTACAATCATACACCTGTAGCATACCTGGAGAGAACTACAATCATACACCTGACCTGTACCATACCTGGAGAGAACTACAATCATACACCTGACCTGTAGCATACCTGGAGAGAACTACAATCATACACCTGACCTGTAACATACCTGGAGAGAACTACAATCACACACCTGACCTGTAGCATACCTGGAGAGAACTACAATCACACACCTGACCTGTATCATACCTGGAGAGAACTACAATCACACACCTGACCTGTAGCATACCTGGAGAGAACTACAATCACACACCTGACCTGTATCATACCTGGAGAGAACTACAATCACACACCTGACCTGTATCATACCTGGAGAGAACTACAATCATACACCTGACCTGTAGCATACCTGGAGAGAACTACAATCATACACCTGTATCATACCTGGAGAGAACTACAATCATACACCTGTATCATACCTGGAGAGAACTACAATCATACACCTGACCTGTAACATACCTGGAGAGAACTACAATCATACACCTGTAGCATACCTGGAGAGAACTACAATCATACACCTGACCTGTAACATACCTGGAGAGAACTACAATCATACACCTGACCTGTAGCATACCTGGAGAGAACTACAATCATACACCTGACCTGTAACATACCTGGAGAGAACTACAATCACACACCTGACCTGTAGCATACCTGGAGAGAACTACAATCACACACCTGACCTGTATCATACCTGGAGAGAACTACAATCACACACCTGACCTGTAGCATACCTGGAGAGAACTACAATCACACACCTGACCTGTATCATACCTGGAGAGAACTACAATCATACACCTGACCTGTATCATACCTGGAGAGAACTACAATCATACACCTGACCTGTAGCATACCTGGAGAGAACTACAATCATACACCTGACCTGTAACATACCTGGAGAGAACTACAATCATACACCTGACCTGTAGCATACCTGGAGAGAACTACAATCATACACCTGACCTGTAGCATACCTGGAGAGAACTACAATCATACACCTGACCGGTAGCATACCTGGAGAGAACTACAATCACACACCTGACCTGTAACATACCTGGAGAGAACTACAATCATACACCAGACCTGTAGCATACCTGGAGAGAACTACAATCATACACCTGTAGCATACCTGGAGAGAACTACAATCATACACCTGACCTGTAGCATACCTGGAGAGAACTACAATCATACACCTGTAGCATACCTGGAGAGAACTATAATCACACACCTGACCTGTAGCATACCTGGAGAGAACTACAATCATACACCTGACCTGTAGCATACCTGGAGAGAACTACAATCATACACCTGTAGCATACCTGGAGAGAACTACAATCACACACCTGACCTGTAGCATACCTGGAGAGAACTACAATCACACACTTGACCTGTAACATACCTGGAGAGAACTACAATCACACACCTGACCTGTAGCATACCTGGAGAGAACTACAATCACACACCTGACCTGTAACATACCTGGAGAGAACTACAATCACACACCTGACCTGTAGCATACCTGGAGAGAACTACAATCACACACCTGACCTGTAGCATACCTGGAGAGAACTACAATCACACACCTGACCTGTAGCATACCTGGAGAGAACTACAATCACACACCTGACCTGTAGCATACCTGGAGAGAACTACAATCACACACCTGACCTGTATCATACCTGGAGAGAACTACAATCATACACCTGACCTGTATCATACCTGGAGAGAACTACAATCATACACCTGACCTGTAGCATACCTGGAGAGAACTACAATCATACACCTGTATCATACCTGGAGAGAACTACAATCATACACCTGACCTGTAACATACCTGGAGAGAACTACAATCATACACCTGTAGCATACCTGGAGAGAACTACAATCATACACCTGACCTGTAACATACCTGGAGAGAACTACAATCATACACCTGACCTGTAGCATACCTGGAGAGAACTACAATCATACACCTGACCTGTAACATACCTGGAGAGAACTACAATCACACACCTGACCTGTAGCATACCTGGAGAGAACTACAATCACACACCTGACCTGTATCATACCTGGAGAGAACTACAATCATACACCTGACCTGTATCATACCTGGAGAGAACTACAATCATACACCTGACCTGTATCATACCTGGAGAGAACTACAATCACACACCTGACCTGTAGCATACCTGGAGAGAACTACAAGCACACACCTGACCTGTAGCATACCTGGAGAGAACTACAATCATACACCTGACCTGTAGCATACCTGGAGAGAACTACAATCATACACCTGACCTGTAACATACCTGGAGAGAACTACAATCACACACCTGACCTGTAGCATACCTGGAGAGAACTACAATCACACACCTGACCTGTATCATACCTGGAGAGAACTACAATCACACACCTGACACAGTAACTCCCTGTAGTATCTACAGGTGAACACAGTAACTCCCTGTAGTATATACAGGTGAATACAGTAACTCACTGTAGTATATACAGGTGAACACAGTAACTCACTGTAGTATATACAGGTGAACACAGTAACTCCCTGTAGTATCTACAGGTGAACACAGTAACTCCCTGTAGTATATACAGGTGAACACAGTAACTCCCTGTAGTATCTACAGGTGAACACAGTAACTCCCTGTAGTATATACAGGTGAATACAGTAACTCCCTGTAGTATATACAGGTGAACACAGTAACTCCCTGTAGTATATACAGGTGAACACAGTAACCCACTGTAGTATATACAGGTGAACACAGTAACTCCCTGTAGTATATACAGGTGAACACAGTAACTCCCTGTAGTATATACAGGTGAACACAGTAACCCCCTGTAGTATATACAGGTGAACACAGTAACTCCCTGTAGTATATACAGGTGAATACAGTAACTCCCTGTAGTATATACAGGTGAACACAGTAACTCCCTGTAGTATATACAGGTGAACACAGTAACTCCCTGTAGTATATACAGGTGAACACAGTAACTCACTGTAGTATATACAGGTGAACACAGTAACTCCCTGTAGTATATACAGGTGAACACAGTAACTCCCTGTAGTATATACAGGTGAACACAGTAACTCCCTGTAGTATATACAGGTGAACACAGTAACTCCCTGTAGTATCTACAGGTGAACACAGTAACTCACTGTAGTATCTACAGGTGAACACAGTAACTCCCTGTAGTATATACAGGTGAACACAGTAACTCACTGTAGTATCTACAGGTGAACACAGTAACTCCCTGTAGTATATACAGGTGAACACAGTAACCCACTGTAGTATATACAGGTGAACACAGTAACTCCCTGTAGTATATACAGGTGAACACAGTAACTCCCTGTAGTATATACAGGTGAACACAGTAACTCCCTGTAGTATATACAGGTGAACACAGTAACTCCCTGTAGTATATACAGGTGAACACAGTAACCCCCTGTAGTATATACAGGTGAACACAGTAACTCACTGTAGTATATACAGGTGAATACAGTAACTCACTTGTACGTCCCAAAGCCATGCATCTTCCCATCTCTCCAGTGGCCCTGGTAACGATCACTCTTGTTGAGGAGCTTGTTTGGCAATATACAGTCTCCATAGCTACAGGCACAAGAGACGAACACAACAGAAGAACATCTGCATGTTAACCACGCCTCTCACACTGCCTGGTTGAACCACTCTGAACTCTGAACTCTGCATTAACCAGGCTAACACTGACCCGTCCTCCAGTCCTTGTTTAAAGGTCCCCGTGAACTTTCTGCCATCTGGCCATTTCATGGTCCCTCTGTTCGAAAAGGAAAAAGACAATCTTTCAACACGGAAGAAAATGGTGTACTTTGGCCTCATTATACAATAATGCAGAAATGTATGTTAAGGATAGACCTTCTAGAAAGTGTAAATAATCTAGCTAATACAAACGCTTGGTCTTCGAACACCTTCAGTTCCCTGTTTTCACTAAAGTTTTCTGTATAGTTCTCTGTAAGGTTCTCTGTAAAGTTTCCTGTAAAGTTCTCTGTAAAGTTTCCTGTAATGTTCTCTGTAAAGTTTCCTGTAAAGTTCTCTGTAACGTTTCCTGTAATGTTCTCTGTAAAGTTTCCTGTAAAGTTCTCTGTAACGTTTTCTGTAAAGTTCTCTGTAACGTTTTCTGTAAAGTTCTCTGTAACGTTTTCTGTAAAGTTCTAAACCAGTCCCTCCCTTAGACTCACTTGCCGTGGGGCTTGCCAGACAGCCACCGGCCCGAGTAGGAGGCATCCTTCAGACGGAGGTCTTTGTAGAAGATGTAGGAGGCGGTACGAGAGACAGCGGGGACCCCAGGACCGCTCCCTTCTCCGGTCAACACCGCCTCCACAGCCTGGTTAATAGCCCTTAGCCACTTAGCCTGGAGGGACAGGGGGACACAGTGGTATATCATCAACCTCAAGAGTCAAAGACAGCTGTGGTTATTCTGATGTAGATATACTGGGAAAGTTGGGATTATGAGGTGTGTTAACCAGACACTGGTCTGAGAGCTGTACCTTTTCCTGAGGTGAGGATGCTAGCAGAGTGAAGCTTTCCTCTGGAGTTGTCACCTTAATTCCATACCTGGGGGGCAGAAGAATGACAACGTTAAATAGAACAGTAGGAGATTTAAAAAGAAGCTTTCTGGGGTGATGGTCGGATTCGTATTTATCCTTGAAGGAATGAGGGTTACACCGAGGCCTGTACTCTGGAGCGGGATCGATTTGGAGATGGAGGGTCCGTCATGGTCTGGGGCGGTGTGTCACAGCATCATCGGACTGAGCTTGTTGTCATTGCAGGCAATCTCAACGCTGTGCGTTACAGGGAAGACATCCTCCTCCCTCATGTGGAACCCTTCCTGCAGGCTCATCCTGACATGACCCTCCAGCATGATAATGCCACCAGCCATACTGCTCGTTCTGTGCGTGATTTCCTGCAAGACATCTGCCATTGCCAGCGAAGAGCCCGGATCTGTTGGATCAGAGGGTGAGGGCTAGGGCCATTCCCCCCAGAAGTGTCCAGGAACTTGCAGGTGCCTTGGTGGAAGAGTGCGGTAACATCTCACAGCAAGAACTGACAAATCTGGTGCAGTTCATGAGGAGGAGATGCACTGCAGTACTTAATGCAGCTGGTGGCCACACCAGATACTGACTGTTACTTTTGATTTTGACCCCCCCATTTGTTCAGGGACACATTATTCCATTTCTGTTAGTCACATGTCTGTGGAGCTTGTTCAGTTTATGTCTGACAGGCTGACTACACCGCTCACGTCGCATGTGCGAGCGTTGCAAAATAAAAGTCGAAATCTATATTATTGAATTATTGTACCCACACTGCTCGCGCGCGCCAACGAGCTTCTGCATTGCCAAGGGCTAAAATAGAAGTCAGTTCTATTTCTGATGCTGATCGCACTGCAAGTCCTGCCTCTCCCATCTCCTCATTGGTTTATAGAAGCAAGTACCCACGTGCCATCTCCTCATTGGTTATACCCACGTGGGTGACTGAAAGACAAACGAGGTCAGTGGCGGTAATGCACCTAATTTATGAAAGTTGCCAATCGCAATATAAAGTCAAGAGAAGAAAAAGCCTGGAAGGAAGAGAGATGACTAGAAACGATTCGGTTGACCATTTTCTGTGTGGATTAATTGTCGGAGTAGAGGACCTTGTGCATTTCAGATAAAATAACAACTCAATGTTTAAATCAAGGGACAAATTAGCTAGCAACAGCAAGCTAGCTAAACAGGACAAATTAGCTAGCAAGTGCAAGCTGGCTAGCTAAATTGCCATAAATGATTAATGCTTTTCGACCTGTCCCCAAATTAATGTAATTGGTTCAGAGTTTGTTTTGATATTTTAACCTGCGTGTCGTGATCGCGTTTGGTGTGGCGGGGCAAAATACATTTATGCACGATGGCGCACACTCGCAGCCGGTTTGGGTTTCGTCTCAGTCGTTGAATCTTGTTATGTTCATACAAATATTTACACATGTTAAGTTTGCTGAAAATAAACGCAGTTGACAGAGAGAGGACGTTTCTTTTTTTTTTGCTGAGTTTACATTAGTTATTGATTAGTCTGGTGGTACCAGACCTCAACACCATATTCTACCTTGCTAGAAAAGGCTAGTTGGTTATTGGTTGACAGAAGGATAGCAGGTAGACTAAACTTACAGGTTGCTGCTGGCAGTGATGTCAGTGATTGGTTCCACCCAGAGAGTGGCCAGGGAGTAGACATGATGAGATGAGAACTGGAGGGAGACACAACAGTTATGTCAGTGATTGGTTCCACCCAGAGTGGCCAGGGAGTAGACATGATGAGATGAGAACTGGAGGGAGACACAACAGTGATGTCACAGTGCAGTGGATTTCTTTGTTTCACTTGTTTCAAACAAACAAGCAGAACAAGCAGAACAAGCGGAATTCAAGCAGAACAAGTCACCACAGCTCCAACAGAGAGAGCAGTAGCCTATAGCAGTCACCACAGCTCCAACAGAGAGAGCAGTAGCCTATAGCAGCCACCACAGCTCCAACAGAGAGAGCAGAAGCCTATAGCAGTCACCACAGCTCCAACAGAGAGAGCAGTAGCCTATAGCAGTCACCACAGCTCCAACAGAGAGAGCAGTAGCCTATAGCAGTCACCACAGCTCCAACAGAGGCAGAATAAAGGACAACAGTGTTCATTGAAAAGGACCTTCTCAAAGGAGAGTGGTGCAATGTGACAGCCAGGTTACAGCAGGGTCACATTAACACTGTAAGTCACTGCTGATAAGGCTCTGTGCTGTGTAAATACAACAGGAGGACAAAGCCTGAGCTGGTGCAAAGCTCCTAACTAAGGCCATTGTTCCACAATCACACCCAAAACAGACATACAGGCAGCCAAGGACAGCCCCTGGCCTGGGAGTCTCAGTTCAGTAGCTTGGGAAATGTATGACAAGCTTTCTAAAGCCAAGCCATAAGGACCCAGGAAATACAGTACCTGGACAGGTTAAATCCCAAGACAACAGCAGACAGTGTATACTTACAAAGTTCTTAGAGGGGATGGTACCCTGACGGAATAAAGACACAATATCAGCCTTATAGAATCAAATCTTACCAACTCTTTCATTGGTTTCAATAGTCCCTTACCAGCTATTTCATTGGTTTCAATAGTCCCTTACCAACTCTTTCATTGGTTTCAATAGTTCCCTACCAACTCTTTCATTGGTTTCAATAGTTCCCTACCAACTCTTTCATTGGTTTCAATAGTCCCTTACCAGCTATTTCATTGGTTTCAATGGCTGTTTAGTAAAGGCCTTTGCGAACTGTATGATTTTAGCCATCTTATGCCACGATTTTACCGTCCCAGACAATAATCCCCAGTTAAGTGAGACAGGGTCTAGGTCTGCTGATTCAGTACCACTACGTCTTGGCTGGTTCAGTGTAACAGGGTCTAGGTCTGCTGATTCAGTACCACTATGTCTTGGCTGGTTCAGTAACAGGGTCTAGGTCTGCTGATTCAGTACCACTACCTCCTGGCTGGTTCAGTGTAACAGGGTCTAGGTCTGCTGATTCAGTACCACTATGTCTTGGCTGGTTCAGTGTAACAGGGTCTAGGTCTGCTGATTCAGTACCACTACCTCCTGGCTGGTTCAGTGTAACAGGGTCTAGGTCTGCTGATTCAGTACCACTACGTCTTGGCTGGTTCAGTGTAACAGGGTCTAGGTCTGCTGATTCAGTACCACTACGTCTTGGCTGGTTCAGTGTAACAGGGTCTAGGTCTGCTGATTCAGTACCACTACGTCTTGGCTGGTTCAGTGAGACAGGGTCTAGGTCTGCTGATTCAGTACCACTACGACTTGACTGGTTCAGTGTGACAGGGTCTAGGTCTGCTGATTCAGTACCACTACGTCTTGACTGGTTCAGTGAGACAGGGTCTAGGTCTGCTGGTTCAGTACCACTACGTCTTGGCTGGTTCAGTGAGACAGGGTCTAGGTCTGCTGGTTCAGTACCACTACGTCTTGGCTGGTTCAGTGTAACAGGGTCTAGGTCTGCTGATTCAGTACCACTACGTCCTGGCTGGTTCAGTGAGACAGGGTCTAGGTCTGCTGATTCAGTACCACTACGTCTTGGCTGGTTCAGTGAGACAGGGTCTAGGTCTGCTGATTCAGTACCACTACGTCTTGGCTGGTTCAGTGTAACAGGGTCTAGGTCTGCTGATTCAGTACCACTACGTCTTGGCTGGTTCAGTGAGACAGGGTCTAGGTCTGCTGGTTCAGTACCACTACGTCTTGGCTGGTTCAGTGTAACAGGGTCTAGGTCTGCTGATTCAGTACCACTACGTCCTGGCTGGTTCAGTGAGACAGGGTCTAGGTCTGCTGATTCAGTACCACTACGTCTTGGCTGGTTCAGTGAGACAGGGTCTAGGTCTGCTGATTCAGTACCACTACGTCTTGGCTGGTTCAGTGAGACAGGGTCTAGGTCTGCTGATTCAGTACCACTACGTCTTGGCTAGTTCAGTGAGACAGGGTCTAGGTCTGCTGATTCAGTACCACTACGTCCTGGCTGGTTCAGTGAGACAGGGTCTAGGTCTGCTGATTCAGTACCACTACTTCTTGGCTGGTTCAGTGTAACAGGGTCTAGGTCTGCTGATTCAGTACCACTACGTCTTGGCTGGTTCAGTGAGACAGGGTCTAGGTCTGCTGGTTCAGTACCACTACGTCTTGACTGGTTCAGTGTAACAGGGTCTAGGTCTGCTGGTTCAGTACCACTACGTCTTGGCTGGTTCAGTGAGACAGGGTCTAGGTCTGCTGGTTCAGTACCACTACGTCTTGGCTGGTTCAGTGTGACAGGGTCTAGGTCTGCTGATTCAGTACCACTACGTCTTGGATGGTTCAGTGTAACAGGGTCTAGGTCTGCTGGTTCAGTACCACTACGTCTTGGCTGGTTCAGTGTAACAGGGTTTAGGTCTGCTGATTCAGTACCACTACGTCTTGGCTGGTTCAGTGTAACAGGGTTTAGGTCTGATGATTCAGTACCTCAACGTGCGGTTGTAGGCTCCAACAAAGTACTGGCAGTGTCAGAATGTTTTAGCCTTTATCGTGTCGTGTGGCTGGTGTTATGAGCCGATCCTGGTGACTAACCAATAGGAACACAGCCATCCCTGAGTATGCACACAATAATACGACTATTGTGAATAGTCAAATTAATATTAATAGTTTGATTTAAATGTTTAAACGTTTAAAAAATAATGATTTCCTTTATAATCTTGATTACATGACACATTTGAAATCTGGGTAAAATGATTGGACTTTGATAAATGCACAAAATCGTCAATCAAAATAAACGCTCTACCATAGCGACCCATTTATCTTTGGGGAGTTCGGACATAAACATTTTCCATGTGAAAACTATTTCGAATAAGTTTTTTCCGAACTCACTTCCCTCCTGCCTGCGATGTGGCCTACGTCGACTCAGATCAAACCGCTGCGGTCGATGTGGCCTACGTCAACTGATGTAGCCTCGCAAGCCAATCGTAGAATGTGACGACGAAACTGAAGCAAATCGTACAATCTGGCCAGGTTGATATCAATATTTTAATCTGGTAACATGGCACAGTGTGTGACGTGATAATCGTAACAGATTAGTCTGCTAAGGCCTTAAATGCCCGATTCAGAGTTGAGATAAATGTGTGCTACCCAGCCCTTCACTTGTCTTATTGATGTTGATGTGTGACTACTGTTAAGAGATTATGGTTCCCGTAGACACTTACCTGAGCATGAATCAGAGCGTCGTTAAACAGGATGAACCAGTTAACAGAGAACCTCCCGGCGTTCTGGAGGGTCAGGCTCTTGTTGCTGCTGTCATACACCAGCCTGCGCTGGGGCTTACGGAGGACATCCTGGGAGCAGAGAACACAGTAGTATTTACAGAGTAACTTATTCTCTACACAGCAGCCTGGGGCTTCTGAAGGACATCCTGCAGACTAGCAGAGTTGACCAAACACAGTAGAAACACATCTGAGACCAGGCTAACAGTATTAGATCTATATACAGGATAACTAGTGGGATCTACAGACAGGATAACTAGTGATATCTATAGACAGGATAACTAGTGGGATCTACAGACAGGATAACTAGTGAGATCTATAGACAGGATAACTAGTGGGATCTATAGACAGGATAACTAGTGGGATCTATAGACATGATACCTAGTGAGATCTGCAGACAGGATAACTAGTGGGATCTATAGACAGGATAACTAGTGGGATCTATAGACATGATACCTAGTGAGATCTGCAGACAGGATAACTAGTGATATCTATAGACAGGATAACTAGTGGGATCTACAGACAGGATAACTAGTGAGATCTACAGACAGGATAACTAGTGAGATCTACAGACAGGATAACTAGTGAGATCTACAGACAGGATAACTAGTGAGATCTACAGACAGGATAACTAGTGAGATCTACAGACAGGATAACTAGTGAGATCTACAGACAGGATAACTAGTGAGATCTACAGACAGGATAACTAGTGAGATCTACAGACAGGATAACTAGTGGGATCTACAGACAGGATAACTAGTGAGATCTACAGACAGGATAACTAGTGCTAGAGATCGTTGGGGCGGCAGGTAGCCTAGTGAGATCTATAGTAGACAGGGCCAGTTACCGAAAGGTTGCTGGATCGAATCCCGAGATGACAAGGTCAAAAATCTGTCGTTCTGCCCCTGAACAAGGCAGTTAACCCACTGTTCCCCGGTAGGCCGTCATTGTAAATAAGAATTTGTTCTTAACTTTTTAAATAAAAGGTTAAATTATTTATTTATTTATTTAATCGTTCAATATTTTGTGATAGTTCACCAATAACATGTGTACGGTTCTATAGTCTTGCATTATCATACGCCCAAGTCTCATCGGTAACCCCGGAAATCAACGTTCAGTAACACACCCAGTGCTCTTTCATTACAGTACTAGAGATGGCTCAATATGTATTGATAGTTAATGGACCCACAACAAAATGTGTCTATGGTTCTGTATTATCTGTGACAGGACCACTCTACTCACAGTAGTTTTCCCAGAATATGTCCTCCAGAACTGGTTCGTTCTCTCTGCCTCCTTCCTCTTCCTCCTCAGGCTGAGAGACAGTTCCTCATACCTGGAGCAGCCCTCCTGCAGCCTCTGGTATTCCACTGTACTCTGAGATTACCAGGAGAAAGGCTTTAAAATGTGAGTGATAGATTGATTGAGAAGAAAAGAGAAGTGAAGCGAAGAGAAAGATATAGTGACAAAATTCCACAAAGACTTTAGAACCCGTTAGAAGTATTGATAGATGGAATGTACGTACCACATCGAAACAGGTGGCCAGTTTGAGCAGCAGCCTGGCGTACTCGTGGATGTGTTGTATAGGAGAGTAAAAGAGCAACGCCAACAGGTCAAACAGAGGAACCTTGTCTTCACTGGACTCTGACAGCTGACGCAAAACCTCCAACTTCTTACCAAAACACTCCCTGGAGAGGACATAAGAGAAGTTGTATCAGGAATGTACTATGTAGTCTATTATAAAAACTCAGCTAAAAAAATGTAACGTCCTCTTAACTGTCAACTGCGTTTATTTTCAGCAAACTTAACATGTGTAAATATTTGTATGAACATAACAAGATTCAACAACTGAGACATAAACTGAACAAGTTCCACAGACATGTAACTAACAGAAATGGAATAATGTGTCCCTGAACAAATGGGGGGGTCAAAATCAAAAGTAACAGTCAGTATCTGGTGTGGCCACCAGCTGCATTAAGTACTGCAGTGCATCTCCTCCTCATGGACTGCACCAGATTTGCCAGTTCTTGCTGTGAGATGTTACCCCACTCTTCCACCAAGGCACCTGCAAGTTCCCAGACATTTCTGGGGGGAATGGCCCTAGCGCTCACCCTCCGATCCAACAGGTCCCAGACGTGCTCAATGGGTTGAGATCCGGGCTCTTCGCTGGCCACGGCAGAACACTGACATTCCTGTCTTGCAGGAAATCACGCACAGAACGAGCAGTATGGCAGGTGGCATTGTCATGCTGGAGGGTCATGTCAGGATGAGCCTGCAGGAAGGGTACCACATGAGGGAGGAGGATGTCTTCCCTGTAACGCACAGCGTTGAGATTGCCTGCAATGACAACAAGCTCAGTCCGATGATGCTGTGACACACCGCCCCAGACCATGACGGACCCTCCACCTCCAGATCGATCCCGCTCCAGAGTACAGGCCTCGGTGTAACCCTCATTCATTTAACGATAAATGCGAATCCGACCATCACCCCTGGTGAGACAAAACCGCGACTCGTCAGTGAAGAGCACTTTTTGCCAGTCCTGTCTGGTTCATCGACGGTGGGTTTGTGCCCGTAGGCGACGTTGTTGCCGGTAATGTCTGGTGAGGACCTGCCTTACAACAGGCCTACAAGCCCTCAGTCCAGCCTCTCTCGGCCTATTGTGGACAGTCTGAGCACTGATGGAGGGATTGTACGTTCCTGGTGTAACTCGGGCCCGTTGGTCGTTTCTTTTTTTGCTGAGTTATGTGGTAGAGAGTTCAGGTTGCCATTTCTGTTTTAAATATTTTGATATTCACTGTGAACACTGAGGTTGTACCCACATTAAGTTACAGTTTAAACCTTTTCTCAATAGGGGAGCGCTATTTTCACTTTGTAAAAATCGTTCCCAAATTAAACTGCCTCGTACTCAATTCTTGCTCGTACAATATGCATATTATTATTACTATTGGATAGAAAACACTCTCTAGTTTCTAAAACCGTTTGAATTATATCTGTGAGTAAAACAGAACTCATTTTGCAGCAAACTTCCTGTCAGGAAGTGAAAAATCTGAAATCGAGGGCTCTGTTCCAGGGCCTTCCTATTAATTTGCCTGAAATCTATGGATCTACATGCACTGCATACGCCTTCCACTAGATGTCAATAGGCAGTGAGAGGTGGAATGGGGTGTCTAGCTTGATCTGAGGCCGAACAAGAGCTTTTGGAATGACGAGACCAGAATTTTCATTGTCTTGGAAGGCGCGAGAAGGGACCCCAGATTGCGTTCTGAAAAGCTTTCGGTATAGACGTTAGATATCTCCGGCTCTGATTTTATTTGATAGATGTGTTAAAAACATCATAAAGTAGTTATTTTAAACCGAGTTATATCAGTTTATAGCGTTTTTCGGCATTTTCTTTTCTTTGCGTTATGTGAAGTTGGGCACGTTTGTGCCACATGGCTAGCTTTAGTTGCTAATTCGACAGGAGAAGACGACATTCTACAACCAAACAATGATTATTCTGGACAAAGGACAACTTGTACAACATTCTGATGGAAGCTCATCAAAAGTAGGAACCATTTATGATGTTATTTTGTATTTCTGTTGAAAATGTTTAGTAATATTTTCCGCCCTGATTTTGGGCGCTGTCTCGCTATAACGTAAGCTGTATGTCGTACTAAAGTTATTTTTAAAAATCTAACACAGCGGTTGCATTAAGAACTAGTGTATCTTTCATTTGCTGTACAACATGTATTTTTTTGTAAAGTTTATAATGAGTTATTTGATTAGATTAGGTGACTGTCCAAGATATCTCCGGACAATTTTGTGCATTTTGACTACGTATTCACATTGTAAAACCACGATTTGTACCGCTAAATATGCACATTTTCGAACAAAACATATATGTATTGTGTAATATGATGTTATATGACTGTCATCTGATGAAGTTTGTCAAGGTTAGTGAATAAATTTATATATTTTGCTGGTTTTTTCGCTATCGCTACCTTTGCGGTGAATGAATGCGGTTGTGTGGTTGGCTATTGTAGTAAGCTAATATAATGCTATATTGTGTTTTTCGCTGTAAAACACTTAAAAAATCTGAAATATTGGCTGGATTCACAAGATGTTTGTCTTTCATTTGCTGTACACCATGTATTTTTCATAAATGTTTTATGATGAGTATTTAGGTATTTCACGTTGCTCTCTGTAGTTATTCTAGCTGCTTTGGTGATATTTGTGATTGTAGCTGCAATGTAAAACTATGATTTATACCTGAAATATGCACATTTTTCGAACAAAACATATGCTATACAATAAATCTGTTATAAGACTGTCATCTGATGAAGTTGTTTCTTGGTTAGTGACTAATTATATCTTTATTTGGTCGAATTTGTGATAGCTACCTATGCGGTAAAAAAATGGTGAAAATATGCGGTTGAGTCTTTTGCTATCGTGGTTAGCTAATAGAAATACATATTGTGTTTTCGCTGTAAAACATTTTAAAAATCGGAAATGATGGCTGGATTCACAAGATGTGTATCTTTCATTTGGTGTCTTGGACTTGTGATTTCATGATATTTATATGCTAGTATTTACTTGTGGCGCTATGCTAGGCTATGCTAGTCAGCTTTTTTACTGATGAGGATGCTCCCGGATCCGGGATTGTGACCAAGTAGAAGTTAACAGTGGCCAAGTAGGATACTCTGGTTATTTGATCATAATGTAGACCTACCAGAGTGGCCGACCAGATTGGCCTACCATCAAAAACATGGAGAAAATGCCATAACATTTTAACATGGAAATAGCTGTTCTATCATTCAGCCTACAGTAGCAGTCAAAGTGTGGTGTTCAATGTAGGACCTACATTCCATGAGAAATGAACACGCAGGGCTTAAGACAAAAAAAAATCTCTTTACCTGACTCGCTTTTCAAAGTTTGGTGCTCATGTAGGAAGCAATCGCTCCCCTATTGCTGACTACAAATGAACTACAACTGGGATAATAACTCACTAACTAGCAAAGAATATGAACAAATGTTCACGCTTGGCTACATGCAGCTCTTGCTTTGATCTCAAAACAAGCTCTTCTACTCACGACCGCTCATGCTGTAAACACAGTCCAGTTCAAAGTAAATGGCACAGATCCATATATAGCAATAGACTGCTGAGTCATGTGTGTCAATGCAATAGAATCCTACTCTGATGCGTTCTGCCTACAACAAAATATCTTGCATAGTTATTAGTTTTGCATACTAAATCTTGCATAGTTTGTTTTGTTTTGGTATGTTGCATTGAAAGTAGCTAATATTGCATTGATTCAATCACAATTCCCACAGTAAAGGGAAACATTAAAAGTGTTAACTAAGGGGGAAAATTTGAGTGAAGAAAGTTGAGTGAAGCTCAATCTCGTGCTTCTCTGCCCGGCCTGATATTTCTTCTGCACAGCAGTCCTGGAGGCTTAAAGTGAACATTGATGATAGGCAAATATTTTACTGGTACTGCGTCCCTCCACTATTTATTTTGCCGGCAAGCCTTACCAGACTGTACTTTCACCCCTGCTCAGAATATCCATGCTGTATGAGTTAGGGCTGTGACGATCATAGGAGCAAAGGTTAGGTTGAAGATGACAAAGATTAAGACAAAAGGATTCTAATATCCCAGAACTATTTGCAACAATGGGACAGCTATGCTAGTTAGCAACAGCGCTGGTAGTTAGATCTGTGACCAATTAAATCAGTTTATTTTCAAAAAAACTTCCGCATCGAATGAAAAGTTTAAGACAAGTTAATGTTATCTTTGTTGGATTCTACCTTAAATATTTGCTATACTAGAAGTTAATGATGTATGAGGAATGTATACAGTGGGGTCAATGGGGGTCGGATAAGAAGTAGAGGTCTGGAAAAGTTACTGAGAGAAAAGGCAATCACTTGGTTTCGATCACTGATAAAGTTGGATAGCTGTGGATTAGTGAGGAATGTGGACCGAGGTCAGGTCAGAAGAAGTGAGGAGGAACAGTCTTATTACACACATCACTTAACTTTCTGCCTAGCAACAGAGATGTATTGGCTGTCTAAATGTTCAAGGAGGAGACTCCGCCTAATAGGAGAAATAAATTCTGGTACTGGTGGAACCATGTCTTTGTCTTTTTCAGCTGTTTGACCCAGTGGGTGAATAAACTTGGTTTGAGTTTTGACTAGTTGTACGTTAGGTTCTGACAAACCGAGTGAAAAACGAACAGTTGGCGTTGTCGGCAGGATTCACCACGATTTGTAGTCGTACTGGAGAGTCCGACTACAAATCAGTGATGCAGGAGCCGGCACAAAAAACAAGGTAGGCACAGTTCCTACACCTGTTACCACTCATTCTGACATCTTGGAGGAGATGAGAATCTTAGGCTGAACAATTATAGGGTACAGACCTAGAAAGCCTGAGCTTATTCAGTAGTCCCATTGTATTACGACCGATTCGTAGATTTATGGTATATGGTAAGTCCCGGAAGATAAGCCCGAGTAGGGTAGTCTCTGCAGAGGGTAATTCCTAGGGTGGTAAATACCGAGTGTGGTTGGTTCCTGCTAGCTTCATGTAAGCATAGGGTAACTCCCGGAAGATAAGCCTGAGCAGGCACGGCAGGTTGTAGAGAAGTAGTCCATGGAGAAGGTCCAAAGGAGGGAATGTGGAGGATCATAAGTTCTAGAGGAGAGCCTCATCCATGGTTACAAAAGCAAGAAGATATTCATGTTGTTTGAACACGATTTGAGTATGTTAGCAGTATCAATAAAGAGAGGTTGGTTAATGCCCTATTGGGGCAGGGAACCGTGTCCGATTATGTGGAAATAGGAAAGACAACTGTGAATAATTTTGGTAACGTAACGCTCGTCGTTAGGTGGAAGAGAGGAGGACCAAATCGCAGCGTGGTACGTTTCCATATTTATTGGAACACTTCATAAACACGAACAAAACAATAAACAGAATGAAACCAACGACGCTACAGACCTGAACATGTGAACCTAGTGAAAACAAAGAACGCAATGAACAGGAACAATCACCCACAAACAAACAGTGAACACAGCCTACCTAAATATGGTTCCCAATCAGAGACAACGTAAAACACCTGCCTCTGATTGAGAACCATATCAGGCCAATCAGACACACCTAAACCAATGAGACACAAAACATAGAATATACCCACCCAGCTCACGTCCTGACCAACTAAACAAAGACTAAACAAAGGAAATAAGGTCAGGAACGTGACAGGTAACGTGTGTCGTCAACAACAATGATATTTGAAGCGTGACACACTGGTGTAAGATATTAGGCCTACCGTATTCTCCAGTACTAAATTGGCAGACGCTTTGTTATTGGTTCTAATACAAGGCATCAGGTCTTGTGACCAAAATATTAGGTTCCTATAACGTCACTACTCTCCGGGAAGTGGGTATAACTAACAAACTAAAACAAGAGCTGTGGGTGAAGCAATTTAAACACTCTGGACACTGTCGGGAAAGGCGTCGGAATTTATTTTATTTTACATTTACATTACATTTAAGGCATTTAGCAGACGCTCTTATCCAGAGCGACTTACAAATTGGTACATTCACCTTATGATATCCAGTGGAACAACCACTTTTATTTATTTAACCTTTATTTATCACTCCAGTTACATAACTGTGAAGGTATTAATAATGTATTCTCTCTCTTCCCTGTTCAAGTCAATATGTTTTCTAAGGTGGGATGTAACATGTGACCGATCATTGCTCTAGATGAGGGATTGTTGGAAACTGACCTAAATTGATTTGAGCATGTGGACTAGAGCAAGTGACTAACGTGTTATGGGTTAGATGGAATGATTTATGTGCTAAATGTATTTGTGGCCAGAGGCGAGGTACATACGAGGCCTGCGTTTGAGACAGAATGTTTGCATAAGGGTGTTAGTTGCAGAGTCTGGCAGGACCCGACATCAGTGTTTTCTATGGAGTCCCAAAAACCAAGGCGTTAACGCTACAGGGAATTGGGAAAGCGGAAGCGGAATATGACGGAGGGAGAGATTTGTGTGGCAAATAAATTAAGGAAGTAGGATAGAGTCTCTGGGGAACAACGCCACTCCTCTGTGTATAGTGATACAGGGGATAGCTCGTAGGGAAAGGACGGACGGCTTACTGTACATAATATAGAGACTACGATGAAGTCAAGTTGAACGTCACACATACCCAGATCACGGTGGGAGTAGCAGAGATGGTGTTGTCATTTCAGACACTATTGGCAACTTTTAGTGAGGGGTTCGTCGAAGAATGTATAACACCAGAAAGACTAGCTACAGATCCCTGTATACAGGAGGTCACCTCACCAGAAAGACTAGCTACAGATCCCTGTATACAGGAGGCCACCTCACCATAAGGGACGTTCTCTGTAATGATATCATCACATCTCCTGTATACAGGAGGCCACCTCACCAGAAGGGAAGTTCTCTGTAATGATATCATCACATCTCCTGTATACAGGAGGCCACCTCACCAGAAAGACTAGCTACAGATCCCTGTATACAGGAGGCCAACTCACCAGAAGGGACGTTCTCTGTAATGATATCATCACATCTCCTGTATACAGGAGGCCACCTCACCAGAAAGACTAGCCACAGATTCCTGTATACAGGAAGCCACCTCACCAGAAAGACTAGCTACAGATTCCTGTATACAGGAAGCCACCTCACCAGAAAGACTAGCTACAGATTCCTGTATACAGGAAGCCACCTCACCAGAAAGACTAGCTACAGATTCCTGTATACAGGAGGCCACCTCACCAGAAAGACTAGCTACAGATCCCTGTATACAGGAGGCCACCTCACCCGAAAGACTAGCTACAGATCCCTGTATACAGGAGGCCACCTCACCAGAAAGACTAGCTATAGATTCCTGTATACAGGAGGCCACCTCACTAGAAGGGAAGTTCTCTGTAATGATATCATCACATCTCCTGTATACAGGAGGCCACCTCACCAGAAAGACTAGCTACAGATCCCTGTATACAGGAGGCCACCTCACCAGAAAGACTAGCTACAGATTCCTCTATACAGGAGGCCACCTCACCAGAAGGGAAGTTCTCTGTAATGATATCATCACATCTCCTGTATACAGGAGGCCACCTCACCATAAGGGACGTTCTCTGTAATGATATCATCACATCTCCTGTATACAGGAGGCCACCTCACCAGAAAGACTAGCTACAGATCCCTGTATACAGGAGGCCAACTCACCAGAAGGGACGTTCTCTGTAATGATATCATCACATCTCCTGTATACAGGAGGCCACCTCACCAGAAAGACTAGCCACAGATTCCTGTATACAGGAAGCCACCTCACCAGAAAGACTAGCTACAGATCCCTGTATACAGGAAGCCACCTCACCAGAAAGACTAGCTACAGATTCCTCTATACAGGAGGCCACCTCACCAGAAAGACTAGCTACAGATTCCTCTATACAGGAGGCCACCTCACCAGAAAGACTAGCTACAGATCCCTGTATACAGGAGGCCACCTCACCCGAAAGACTAGCTACAGATCCCTGTATACAGGAGGCCACCTCACCAGAAAGACTAGCTATAGATTCCTGTATACAGGAGGCCACCTCACTAGAAGGGAAGTTCTCTGTAATGATATCATCACATCTCCTGTATACAGGAGGCCACCTCACCAGAAAGACTAGCTACAGATCCCTGTATACAGGAGGCCACCTCACCAGAAAGACTAGCTACAGATTCCTCTATACAGGAGGCCACCTCACCAGAAGGGAAGTTCTCTGTAATGATATCATCACATCTCCTGTATACAGGAGGCCACCTCACCAGAAGGGACGTTCTCTGTAATGGACATCATCACATCTCCTGCAGAGTGTGATTAAGAAACATGTGACTCAGAGTTTTGTACGGTTGGATACTCTTCCAACGCCACTAATCTCTCCCCCATTTCTAACCACCAGGCAAACACGTCATATATCTCCCAGAAGATTGGGACAGAGTGACGATAACAGGAAGGTGTCAGAAGATTGGGACAGAGTGACGATAACTGGAAGGTGTCAGAAGATTGGGACCGAGTGACGGTAACAGGAAGGTGTCAGAAGATTGGGACCGAGTGACGGTAACCGGAAGGTGTCAGAAGATTGGGACCGAGTGACGGTAACAGGAATGTGTCAGAAGATTGGGACCGAGTGACGGTAACCGGAAGGTGTCAGAAGATTGGGACCGAGTGACGGTAACAGGAAGGTGTCAGAAGGTGGCTGTTTATCAACCGTTAGGACCCAAAGTTTACACTGTAATGAGGCTGTTCACAAAGAGGTGGGGGGGTAGATCAACCATGGGATGAGAGACGTGTACCTAACCTGAGCACAGGGAAGTATTATCCACATATACCGACTGTAGCAGAACACAGGATGTCATTGGAGATGTTGGTGGGTAGAAAACCATGTATGAGATGGGAGACGGGTAGGGAGAATCTGACAGATTCAGGCAGTGGCTGTAGGGACAGTAACAGAAAGGAACAGCAGACGTGGTGAAGGAGGCTATAGTAACAGCACGGGTAACCTTGGCAGGGGTTACCTTGGCAGGGGTTACCTTGGTAGGGGTTACCTTGGTAGAGGTTACCTTGGCAGGGGTTACCTTGGCAGGGGTTACCTTGGCAGGGGTTACCTTGGCAGGGGTTACCTTGGCAGGGGTTACCTTGGCAGGGGTTACCTTGGCAGGGGTTACCTTGGTAGGGGTTACCTTGGCAGGGGTTACCTTGGCAGGGGTTACCTTGGCAGGGGTTACCTTGGTAGGGGTTACCTTGGCAGGGGTTACCTTGGTAGGGGTTACCTTGGTAGGGGTTACCTTGGCAGGGGTTACCTTGGCAGGGGTTACCTTGGCAGGGGTTACCTTGGCAGGGGTTACCTTGGCATGGGTAACCTTGGCAGGGGTAACCTTGGCAGGGGTTACCTTGGTAGGGGTTACCTTGGTAGGGGTTACCTTGGCAGGGGTTACCTTGGTAGGGGTTACCTTGGCAGGGGTTACCTTGGTAGGGGTTACCTTGGTAGGGGTTACCTTGGTAGGGGTTACCTTGGTAGGGGTTACCTTGGCAGGGGTTACCTTGGCAGGGGTTACCTTGGCAGGGGTTACCTTGGCAGGGGTTACCTTGGTAGGGGTTACCTTGGCAGGGGATACCTTGGCAGCGGTTACCTTGGCAGGGGTTACCTTGGCAGGGGTTACCTTGGTAGGGGTTACCTTGGTAGGGGTTACCTTGGCAGGGGATACCTTGGCAGGGGTTACCTTGGCAGGGGTTACCTTGGCAGGGGTTACCTTGGTAGGGGTTACCTTGGTAGGGGTTACCTTGGCAGGGGTTACCTTGGCAGGGGTTACCTTGGTAGGGGTAACCTTGGTAGGGGTTACCTTGGTAGGGGTAACCTTGGTAGGGGTTACCTTGGTAGGGGTTACCTTGGTAGGGGTAACCTTGGTAGGGGTTACCTTGGTAGGGGTAACCTTGGTAGGGGTTACCTTGGTAGGGGTTACCTTGGTAGGGGTTACCTTGGTAGGGGTTACCTTGGTAGGGGTAACCTTGGTAGCATTGCTGGGATATCACCTTCTGAAGGCGTTGATGTTGAAATGTGTACACAGTGCTGATTAACCTCAAGTTGAGGTCAAGTTCATTATGGCCACCGCACGTGTACATCGGGTGGCCATGGAGGAGGAAGGAGATGGGGAGCGAACTGATTATCTGGCACGGGAACACTTTTTGTAACTTGTGACTAACGGGAGGAAGACTGGACGAAAGCATGAGGACGTTTTTTAGGGCCTTCATTCTATTGACCAGTAAAGTAAAGAATGCCAGACATCACATGGCTAAGCTACCCTCAAATATGTTGGTGTCAAGGAGAAACTCCGCAACACGGTGGAGAAATGGGAGCCATGGAAACCCAGCTCAAAGTTAGTGAGAACCAACTTCGTGAGTTAGTGAGAGCCAATAACTAGAAAAGGTGATATTTGTTGGTTGCGGTGGTCGGGAATGGGAACATTCAACCATGTCAGTACCCTGATCTACAGACAGTACCCTGATCACCAGTCAGTACCCTGATCACCAGTCAGTACCCTGATCACCAGTCAGTACCCTGATCACCAGTCAGTACCCTGATCACCAGTCAGTACCCTGATCTACAGACAGTACCCTGATCTACAGACAGTACCCCGATCACCAACCAGTTCCTCCGATCACCAGCCAGTTCCTCCGATCACCAGCCAGTTCCTCCGATCACCAGCCAGTTCCTCCGATCACCAGCCAGTTCCTCCGATCACCAGCCAGTTCCTCCGATCACCAGCCAGTTCCTCCGATCACCAGCCAGTTCCTCCGATCACCAGCCAGTTCCTCCGATCACCAGCCAGTTCCTCCGACCACCAGCCAGTTCCTCCGACCACCAGCCAGTTCCTCCGACCACCAGCCAGTTCCTCCGACCACCAGCCAGTTCCTCCGACCACCAGCCAGTTCCTCCGATCACCAGCCAGTTCCTCCGATCACCAGCCAGTTCCTCCGATCACCAGCCAGTTCCTCCGATCACCAGCCAGTTCCTCCGATCACCAGCCAGTTCCTCCGATCACCAGCCAGTTCCTCCGATCACCAGCCAGTTCCTCCGATCACCAGCCAGTTCCTCCGTTCACCAGCCAGTTCCTCCGTTCACCAGCCAGTTCCTCCGTTCACCAGTCAGTTCCTCCGATCACCAGTCAGTTCCTCCGATCACCAGTCAGTTCCTCCGATCACCAGTCAGTTCCTCCGTTCACCAGTCAGTTCCTCGGATCACCAGCCAGTTCCTCCGATCACCAGCCAGTTCCTCCGATCACCAGCCAGTTCCTCCGATCACCAGTCAGTTCCTCCGATCACCAGTCAGTTCCTCCGTTCACCAGTCAGTTCCTCCGTTCACCAGTCAGTTCCTCCGATCACCAGCCAGTTCCTCCGATCACCAGCCAGTTCCTCTGATCACCAGCCAGTTCCTCTGATCACCAGTCTAGCGGTGATGGAGCTGCCAACGGGGCTAATGCAGTCCCTCTACAGCTGGAGGACCAGGTCTTCATACGCCTAATGGCTAACACACCCGTATGGGACTCCGTGAACCTCACTACGTTTAATGCGTTCCTGGTCCTCTACAGGTCAGTTGGTAGAGCATTGGGCTTGCTACCGGCAGCATAGTGGGTTTGATTCCAGGAACCATATGTACATCAAATGTATGCATGAGTATAAGTAGATTTGAATAAAACCATCTGCTAAATTGCATATTATTATTTGTTAATATTATTTTTGTAAACAGTGATTCTTTCCCACATAACTGTAAGTCCTGTATTGGATGCCTCCAGATGGGAATCGTTGGGAGAAATACATTGGTTGGCTAGCCGTCCTCTACTGTCTACTGAGTCATATTACCACGTTGTCTTGTCGTTACACTCTTGCTCAACACCAAGACAAATTCCTCTCACCACTGCTGCACATTGCAAAATCAATGCATTCTTTAAGAGAAGTAGAGGGTTTCTACCTGATCAATACACAGTTAGGAGGAAGTCGATATGGTTAGTGATGAGGAAGTCAATATGGTTAGTGATGAGGAAGTCAATCTGGTTAGTGATGAGGAAGTCAATCTGGTTAGTGATGAGGAAGTCAATCTGGTTAGTGATGAGGAAGTCAATATGGTTAGCGATGAGGAAGTCAATACGGTTAGCGATGAGGAAGTCAATACGGTTAGTGATGAGGAAATCAATATGGTTAGCGATGAGGAAATCAATATGGTTAGCGATGAGGAAATCAATATGGTTAGCGATGAGGAAGTCGATATGGTTAGTGATGAGGAAGTCAATATGGTTAGTGATGAGGAAGTCAATATGGTTAGCGATGAGGAAGTCAATATGGTTAGCGATGAGGAAGTCAATATGGTTAGCGATGAGGAAGTCAATATGGTTAGCGATGAGGAGGTCAATATGGTTAGCGATGAGGAGGTCAATATGGTTAGCGATGAGGAGGTCAATATGGTTAGTGATGAGGAGGTCAATATGGTTAGTGATAAGGAAATCAATATGGTTAGTGATGAGGAGGTCAATATGGTTAGTGATGAGGAGGTCAATATGGTTCGTGATGAGGAAGTCAATATGGTTAGTGATGAGGAGGTCAATATGGTTAGTGATGAGGAGGTCAATATGGTTAGTGATGAGGAAGTCAATATGGTTAGTGATGAGGAAAACAATATGGTTCGTGATGAGGTCAATATGGTTCGTGATGAGGAAGTCAATATGGTTCGTGATGAGGAAGTCAATATGGTTCGTGATGAGGAAGTCAATATGGTTCGTGATGAGGAAGTCAATATGGTTAGTGATGAGGAGGTCAATATGGTTAGTGATGAGGAAGTCAATATGATTAGTGATGAGGAAGTCAATATGATTAGTGTAACTGGGGTGATGTACAGTACAATACACAGTAAGGGTTTACACAAAAGATAGTGTAACTGGGAAGAGGTAAAACAGAAGGACTCACACAGAGGGCTTTATGAGGGCTTGGAATCCCCCCATAACCAGGAAATTACCCACTGAGCCACAGTACCTGCAGAGAGAGAGAGAGAGATCAAATAGATGGTGAGAATGAATGAATGAATGAACGAACAAAGGAACATGAGAAGGGAAGACTCGGGCGGAGGAGAAGGGGAGACTCGGGCGGAGGAGAAGGGGAGACTCGGGCGGAGGAGAAGGGGAGACTCGGGCGGAGGAGAAGGGGAGACTCGGGCGGAGGAGAAGGGGAGACTCGGGCGGAGGAGAAGGGGAGACTCGGGCGGAGGAGAAGGGGAGACTCGGGCGGAGGAGAAGGGGAGACTCGGGCGGAGGAGAAGGGGAGACTCGGGCGGAGGAGAAGGGGAGACTCGGGCGGAGGAGAAGGGGAGACTCGGGCGGAGGAGAAGGGGAGACTCAGGCGGAGGAGAAGGGGAGACTCGGGCGGAGGAGAAGGGGAGACTCAGGCGGAGGAAACCACTAAAACAGAGATCTCAGTTGTGTACTTGCTCTTTATACAGGTCCAGGAAGGTGTTAGCGTGTTTCAGGATGACCAGTCCCTTGACGTCCCGGTCAGTACGGAGGAAGGCTGTAAGGGAGACGGAGTGTTGTCCTGTCAGGTGACACAGCCTGCTGTAGCTACTAGCCAGGGACTGGAACAGCAGGCTGGATATCTGGCCCAACACCGTGCACACAGACTCTAGAGGAGACACAGAGAGTACACAGATCAATCCACCACCCTCTCTATAACACAGATCAATCCACCACCCTCTCTATAACACAGATCAATCCACCACCCTCTCTATAACACACATCAATCCACCACCCTCTCTATAACACACATCAATCCACCACCCTCTCTATAACACACATCAATCCACCACCCTCTCTATAACACAGATCAATCCACCACCCTCTCTATAACACACATCAATCCACCACCCTCTCTACAACACAGATCAATCCACCACCCTCTCTATAACACAGATCAATCCACCACCCTCTCTACAACACAGATCAATCCACCACCCTCTCTACAACACAGATCAATCCACCACCCTCTCTACAACACAGATCAATCCACCACCCTCTCTACAACACAGATCAATCCACCACCCTCTCTACAACACAGATCAATCCACCACCCTCTCTACAACACAGATCAATCCACCACCCTCTCTACAACACAGATCAATCCACCACCCTCTCTACAACACAGATCAATCCACCACCCTCTCTATAACACAGATCAATCCACCACCCTCTCTACAACACAGATCAATCCACCACCCTCTCTACAACACAGATCAATCCACCACCCTCTCTACAACACAGATCAATCCACCACCCTCTCTACAACACAGATCAATCCACCACCCTCTCTACAACACAGATCAATCCACCACCCTCTCTACAACACAGATCAATCCACCACCCTCTCTACAACACAGATCAATCCACCACCCTCTCTACAACACAGATCAATCCACCACCCTCTCTATAACACAGATCAATCCACCACCCTCTCTACAACACACAGATCAATCCACCACCCTCTCTACAACACACAGATCAACCCACCACCCTCTCTATAACACAGATCAATCCACCACCCTCTCTATAACACAGATCAATCCACCACCATCTCTATAACACAGATCAATCCACCACCCTCTCTATAACACAGATCAATCCACCACCCTCTCTATAACACAGATCAATCCACCACCCTCTCTACAACACAGATCAATCCACCACCCTCTCTACAACACAGATCAATCCACCACCCTCTCTACAACCCAGATCAATCCACCACCCTCTCTACAACCCAGATCAATCCACCACCCTCTCTACAACCCAGATCAATCCACCACCCTTTCTACAACACAGATCAATCCACCACCCTCTCTACAACACAGATCAATCCACCACCCTCTCTACAACACAGATCAATCCACCACCCTCTCTACAACACAGATCAATCCACCACCCTCTCTACAACACAGATCAATCCACCACCCTCTCTACAACACAGATCAATCCACCACCCTCTCTACAACACAGATCAATCCACCACCCTCTCTACAACACAGATCAATCCACCACCCTCTCTACAACACACAGATCAATCCACCACCCTCTCTACAACACACAGATCAATCCACCACCCTCTCTACAAAACACAGATCAATCCACCACCCTCTCTACAACACACAGATCAATCCACCACCCTCTCTACAACACAAATCAATCCACCACCCTCTCTACAACACATAGATCAGCCAGAAGAGGACTGGCCACCCCTCAGAGCCTAGTTCCTCTCTAGGTTTCCACCACACACTCTACACACTCAAGCCCGGTGGCTGAACCGATTCCGAGAGAACCAAGGCTGCAGTTGCTTGAAAGACATGAGGTCTGCTTAGTTCTTTGCGCGGGCATCAGTCACTCATTCACAATTTGACAAGCACTTGATAATGCCTAGAAATTCACAGCGGCATCCCCTTTGTGTGGCCCTAATACTCTCTAAAAAAAGTACTGATCTCCCCCCAAATCACATCATACTCACATGGCTCTCTGTCAAGTGATTAGGTCTTTCTCACAGGCTACAAGTGAAGACAGACACATCAGGGACGCAACTGCGCACGGTCCTTATCCAATTCCGAGCTGCATATTGAAGATATTTGAAGAACTGTCCACATTTACTTTTCATCATTAGCCAACAAGATGGCCTAACGAACAGCGAAAGCACTAGCCGATGTCAATCTACTATCCCCCGTAGTACAAAAGTCGACCTGTTCTATTCCGTGCGAGAAATAAATATTCCAAACATAGTCTGGGACAGTTGTGGGATGCAATAGATCCCAAATTAATACAACCACTAGCATCCCCCCAAAATATCAGAACGTTTAGCTTAAAATGTTGATAAACTCTTCTTTTATTTAACTATGCAAGTCAGTTAAGAACAAATTATTATTTTACAATGACGGCCTACACATTATAAGCGCAGCAACGCGCACATGGTAGTAGGATATAAGCGCAAATGTTCCATTATTAAAAGTGACCGCAAATGCAATTATGCATGTAATGCCATTATAATAAAGGTGTATTTTTATGGTGAAAATTATCTTCCCCAAACTTGAAACTCTCTGCTTATGTCTGCCAGTTAGGCTCTACACCCCCTTGTAAAGCAGATTCGTGGGCTTCATTTGAAGAAGTTATTTGGCCACTTTAGTTGTGATACTAACCTAATCAAAACATATAGGACTATGGGCTAGGCTACATGAGGTGTGATACTAACCTTATTAAAACATATAGGACTATGGACTAGGTTACATGAGGTGTGATACTAACCTTATTAAAACATATAGGACTATGGCCTAGGCTACATGAGGTGTGATACTAACCTTATTAAAACATATAGGACTATGGGCTGGGCTACATGAGGTGTGATACTAACCTTATTAAAACATATAGGACTATGGGCTGGGCTACATGAGGTGTGATACTAACCTTATTAAAACATATAGGACTATGGGCTAGGCTACATGAGGTGTGATACTAACCTTATTAAAACATATAGGACTATGGACTAGGCTACATGAGGTGTGATACTAACCTTATTAAAACATAGGACTATGGGCTAGGCTACATGAGGTGTGATACTAACCTTAATAAAACATATAGGACTATGGGCTGGGCTACATGAGGTGTGATACTAACCTTATTAAAACATATAGGACTATGGACTAGGTTACATGAGGTGTGATACTAACCTTATTAAAACATATAGGACTATGGCCTAGGCTACATGAGGTGTGATACTAACCTTATTAAAACATAGGACTATGGGCTAGGCTACATGAGGTGTGATACTAACCTTATTAAAACATATAGGACTATGGACTAGGTTACATGAGGTGTGATACTAACCTTATTAAAACATATAGGACTATGGCCTAGGCTACATGAGGTGTGATACTAACCTTATTAAAACATATAGGACTATGGGCTGGGCTACATGAGGTGTGATACTAACCTTATTAAAACATATAGGACTATGGGCTGGGCTACATGAGGTGTGATACTAACCTTATTAAAACCTATAGGACTATGGGCTAGGCTACATGAGGTGTGATACTAACCTTATTAAAACATATAGGACTATGGGCTAGGCTACATGAGGTGTGATACTAACCTTATTAAAACATATAGGACTATGGACTAGGCTACATGAGGTGTGATACTAACCTTATTAAAACATAGGACTATGGGCTAGGCTACATGAGGTGTGATACTAACCTTAATAAAACATATAGGACTATGGGCTGGGCTACATGAGGTGTGATCCTAACCTTATTAAAACATAGGACTATGGGCTAGGCTACATGAGGTGTGATACTAACCTTATTAAAACATATAGGACTATGGGCTAGGCTACATGAGGTGTGCGACTATGATTTGAAAAAGTCGCAAAAAAAGGCATTATTTCTTAAGCTGGACATCATCACAAGTGATAATATATAATTCACAAGTGATGGGCTAATATTGTCACCCATCACAATATTTTTTATTTAATCTTGTCTTTACATATACTAAATTATATATGTGTGAATATTATTTTTATTTAGAATGGACCATTATCATGCACCTGTATCGAAACAGGAGCAGCGGGAAAAAAATACATTTAAATAGCGAATGGAGGACGCTTTTGATGTGTGGTTCATTTTCATGCCAGCCAGGTAGGCTATACTCCTGTTGTATATTTAAGGAATATACTTAACATTGGGAAAGTTTAGAAATAAATATAGTAGGCCTAGCCTATAGAAAGCTGATGGGATCCTCCTCTTTTTAATAGAGGCCATCACTCTGTTTTCTCACGCAATTGCATAGCCTATAGAAATGTTGCTCAACATGAGCTCATGGGCTCTCATGAAGTGTTTGATTAGAGTTTCAATCACATTTGCATTGATGTCAGAGTGATTAGAGGGACAATAGAGTGCTGAGAACCAGGCGGTTAGCAAGTTCGGTAGGCTGCTACTGACCATCAGCAGCATCAGAGCTTGGAGAAGACTAATTACCGTGATTTAACGGTCACATGGAGTTTGACTGCCTTCATGACTCATGACCGCCTACGTGGCGGGTAATACGGTTACCTCAACAGCCCTATCCCTATGTCTGTATGTCTTTTGTCTCACCTTTCCTCAGTAGAGGGCTGACCACCCGCTTGTTGATGTCTCTGAGCCTGCAGTAGAACTTCCTGTCTGCTGCAGCCAGCTCGTGGAGAGCAGAGATGAACCCCATCACGTTGAGGTCAGCCTGGGCTAGACAGGACTGTCCTCCGCCATACACACTGCTGATGTAGCCCATCTAGATGGGAAGACACCAACACATTACATTGCAATATTTTATGTGGCATGTTATGATATTGCCCAGATACATGACTGTAGGCTCTTACAGAGTTAGCCTAGGAGTCTACAGCCAAGTCGCAAGGGACAAGTTACTGGTAGGAGTCTACAGCCAAGTCGCAAGGGACAAGTTACTGGTAGGAGTCTACAGCCAAGTCGCAAGGGACAAGTTACTGGTAGGAGTCTACAGCCAAGTCGCAAGGGACAAGTTACTGGTAGGAGTCTACAGCCAAGTCGCAAGGGACAAGTTACTGGTAGGAGTCTACAGCCAAGTCGCAGGGGACAAGTTACTGGTAGGAGTCTACAGCCAAGTCGCAGGGGACAAGTTACTGGTAGGAGTCTACAGCCAAGTCTCAGGGGACAAGTTACTGGAAGGAGTCTACAGCCAAGTCGCAGGGGACAAGTTACTGGTAGGAGTCTACAGCCAAGTCGCAGGGGACAAGTTACTGGAAGGAGTCTACAGCCAAGTCTCAGGAACAAGTTACTGGTAGGAGTCTACAGCCAAGTCACAGGGGACAAGTTACTGGTAGGAGTCTACAGCCAAGTCGCTGGTAGGAGTCTACAGCCAAGTCTCAGGGACAAGTTACTGGTATGTTTATTATGTTATAATACACTGCTCGAAAAAATAAAGGGAACACTTAAACAACACAATGTAACTCCAAGTCAATCACACTTCTGTGAAATCAAACGGTCCACTTAGGAAGCAACACTGATTGACAATAAATTTCACATGCTGTTGTGCAAATGGAATAGACAAAAGGTGGAAATTATAGGCAATTAGCAAGACACCCCCAATAAAGGAGTGGTTCTGCAGGTGGTGACCACAGACCACTTCTCAGTTCCTATGCTTCCTGGCTGATGTTTTGGTCACTTTTGAATGCTGGCGGTGCTTTCACTCTAGTGGTAGCATGAGACGGAGTCTACAACCCACACAAGTGGCTCAGGTAGTGCAGCTCATCCAGGATGGCACATCAATGCGAGCTGTGGCAAGAAGGTTTGCTGTGTCTGTCAGCGTAGTGTCCAGAGCATGGAGGCGCTACCAGGAGACAGGCCAGTACATCAGGAGACATGGAGGAGGCCGTAGGAGGGCAACCACCCAGCAGCAGGACCGCTACCTCCGCCTTTGTGCAAGGAAGAGCAGGAGGAGCACTGCCAGAGCCCTGCAAAATGACCTCCAGCAGGCCACAAATGTGCATGTGTCTGCTCAAACGGTCAGAAACAGACTCCATGAGGGTGGTATGAGGGCCCGACGTCCACAGGTGGGGGTTGCAGCCCAACACCGTGCAGGACGTTTGGCATTTGCCAGAGAACACCAAGATTGGCAAATTCGCCACTGGCGCCCTGTGCTCTTCACAGATGAAAGCAGGTTCACACTGAGCACATGTGACAGACGTGACAGAGTCTGGAGACGCCGTGGAGAACGTTCTGCTGCCTGCAACATCCTCCAGCATGACCGGTTTGGCAGTGTGTCAGTCATGGTGTGGGGTGGCATTTCTTTGGGGGGCCGCACAGCCCTCCATGTGCTCGCCAGAGGTAGCCTGACTGCCATTAGGTACCGAGATGAGATCCTCAGACCCCTTGTGAGACCATATGCTGGTGCGATTGGCCCTGGGTTCCTCCTAATGCAAGACAATGCTAGACCTCATGTGTCTGGAGTGTGTCAGCAGTTCCTGCAAGAGGAAGGCATTGATGCTATGGACTGGCCCGCCCGTTCCCCAGACCTGAATCCAATTGAGCACATCTGGGACATCATGTCTCGCTCCATCCACCAACGCCACGTTGCACCACAGACTGTCCAGGAGTTGGCGGATGCTTTAGTCCAGGTCTGGGAGGAGATCCCTCAGGAGACCATCCGCCACCTCATCAGGAGCATGCCCAGGCGTTGTAGGGAGGTCATACAGGCACGTGGAGGCCACACACACTACTGAGCCTCATTTTGACCTGTTTTAAGGACATTACATCAAAGTTGGATCAGCCTGTAGTGTGGTTTTCCACTTTAATTTTGAGTGTGACTCCAAATCCAGACCTCCATGGGTTGATAAATTTGATTTCCATTGATAATTTTTGTGTGATTTTGTTGTCAGCACATTCAACTATGTAAAGAAAAAAGTATTTAATAAGAATATTTCATTCATTCAGATCTAGGATGTGTTATTTTAGTGTTCCCTTTATTTTTTTGAGCAGTGTATAAATATATATATCTCAATGTTTTTGTTTTGACATAGATTTTAAAGTGAAAATCTGAGTCAAAGCTTAATTCCGTTAACTTGGAATTGTCCCATGTTTGAAATGGAATGACCGCTTTGTGATATTTAGCCAGTAAAATAAATAGCTGATCTTTAAAAAATCAGTGGTGTGAGATAATTATAATATACACTTCTCAAAAAGAGAAGAAGTGTATATTATAAAATCAAGAAAAAGGAACAGTCTGTTTCCACATAGTTTCCCATGTTAGTAAATCATCTAACAGACTACTACTATCTAAACCTGTCGAAGTGTTCTGGGGTAAAGGAATGCTGTTGGATTTTAACAAGTCCCTCAGTCGAGCACTTTTTCGTTCCATGCTGGGCTAAAGCGCGTTTTGGGTAAAAACGTTCTTTCTACATATTACAGAGAGGTAGTGAATGTGTTCTACTCACGTTCATACAGAAGGGCAGCAGGACAGGTCTGAGGGTGTACGTGTCAGTTATAGAGGGAGAGCTCTCAGTTGACCCTGTCCCAGGTATGTGGTTCTCAGGTGTGGTCTCCATCACCTGAATTCATTCAGAAATACTTTATTGTCCCATAGGGAGATTTGTTCACCGACTATAAAAGGCATTCCTGTCATACATTCACTGACTATACAAAAACACACACACACACACACATACACATACACACAAACACACACACACGGCTTCTGCAGAAGGGGAAGAGACTCCTCCAGAAAGCTATTGACTCAGCAGATACTGAAAAATGACTCTACATGTACAGTAACAAAAACAGAAGAAATACAGAAATGAAATAATCTATAAATTCTCACAACATGAACAATGACAAGTTGCGTAACGTGTTTTTTAAAAAAAAAGTATTTTCACGCTTAACAGTTTCCCGTGCGAATCAAGAATGATCCACCATTCAAAGGATATCCAGCCAACTTGATACAAATGTGGGGAAGCATTGGAGTCAACATGGGCCAGGATCCCTGTGGAACGCTTTCGACACCTTGTAGAGTCCGTGACCCGACGAACTGAGGCTGTTCTGAACACCTTCCTACCGCAATATTAGGAAGGTGTTCCTAATGTTTTGTACACTCAGTGTATTTAACATCACAAGACACAACACTTAACTTGTATACAGTATACAACACATGTAAAGTCCGGTTCAGATACATTAGCCAACATAAGACGAGACAAAACTAGACAGTTTTAGAACTTTGGGTTGTAGAACAGCTGACTAAAGACCAGGCATTCATATTCATTTTGTTGTATTTTATTTAATTAACCTTTTATTTAACTAGGTAAGTCAGTTGAGAACAAATTCTTATTTACAATGACGGCCTACCCCGGCCAAACCAGGACGACGCTGGGCCAATTGTGCGCCACCCTATGGGACTCCCAATCATGGCCGGTTGTGATACAGCCTGGAATCGAACCAGGGTATCTGTAGTGACGCCTCTAGCACAGCGCCACTCGGGAGCCCAGAGTAAGAAGACCAGCTGTGCAGTTGAGACCGTTTCCACAGTAACGGTGCCTCTTTAGAATGACGTGATGACAGTTTGAAACAAAGCTATCCTATGTTGTAGCAAACTGAATACATGCAGCAAGCTAGGCTAACTACTACTGCAGCTAACTAGGTGTCCGCTAGGCTAGCTACTACTGCAGCAATACAGCTAGCTAGGTGTCCGCTAGGCTGGCTACTACTGCAGCAATACAGCTAGCTAGGTGTCCGCTAGGCTAGCTACTACTGCAGCAATACAACTAGCTAGGTGTCCCCTTGGCTAGCTACTACTGCAGCAATACAGCTAGCTAGGTGTCCGCTAGGCTAGCTACTACTGCAGCAATACAGCTAGCTAGGTGTCCGCATGGCTAGCTACTACTGCAGCAATACAGCTAGCTAGGTGTCCGCTAGGCTAGCTACTACTGCAGCAATACAGCTAGCTAGGTGTCCGCTTGGCTAGCTACTACTGCAGCAATACAGCTAGCTAGGTGTCCGCTAGGCTAGCTACTACTGCAGCAATACAGCTAGCTAGGTGTCCTCATTGGCTAGCTACTACTGCAGCAATACAGCTAGCTAGGTGTCCGCTTGGCTAGCTACTACTGCAGCAATACAGCTAGCTAGGTGTCCGCTAGGCTAGCTACTACTGCAGCAATACAGCTAGCTAGGTGTCCGCTTAGCTAGCTAACAAGCTGTTTGGCTGAACACAGAACGTCAGCTAGCTGTTCTCTGATTGGCCAAAGGGACACGTCTCGCCGTAAGTCTTCGGTCAAGATCTGATAAAGGGCGGCAGGTATCATAGTGGTTAAGAGTGTTGGGCCAGTAACCGAATGATCGCTGGTTCAAAACCCCGGGCCGACTAGGTGAAAAATATGTCGATGTACCCTTGAGCAAGGCACTTTCCCCAGAAACTTCTGCAGCCGACGTGAGACATTCTAAAACTAGACTGTTCAGATGAAGCAAACTGTTGTAGAACGAACTCATTACGACCGTTGTGTCACGTCTCGTCTGTTGTATCTGAACTGGGCTTTACAGGACATGACTGACCTGTTGACCTCTGTGACAGAGGACATACTGACCTGTTGACCGGTGTGACAGAGGACATACTGACCTGTTGACCGCTGCGACAGAGGACATACTGACCTGTTGACCTCTGTGACAGAGGACATACTGACCTGTTGACCGCTGCGACAGAGGACATACTGACCTGTTGACCTCTGTGACAGAGGACATACTGACCTGTTGACCGCTGCGACAGAGGACATACTGACCTGTTGACCGCTGCGACAGAGGACATACTGACCTGTTGACCTCTGCGACAGAGGACATACTGACCCGTTGGCCTCTGTGACAGAGGACATACTGACCCGTTGGCCTCTGTGACAGAGGACATACTGACCCGTTGGCCTCTGTGACAGAGGACATACTGACCCGTTGGCCTCTGTGACAGAGGACATACTGACCCGTTGACCGCTGTAACAGAGGACACACTGACCTGTTGACCTCTGTGACAGAGGACATACTGACTTGTTGACCGCTGTAACAGAGGACACACTGACCTGGTGACCGCTGTAACAGAGGATGGGCTGGCAGCCTTCATCATCAGCCAGGAACAAACTGTGGCTCTGCCCTGCTGCCAGGTCCCACACACGCAGACCCTCTGACATCTGAGAGGAGGTCAAAACACACACACACACAAACTAAGATCAGCCAGGAACACAATATGGCTCTGCCCTGCCACCAGGTCCAACACAAACACAGATCAGCCAGGAACACACTGTGGCTCTGCCCAGCCACCAGGTCCAACACAAACACAGATCAGCCAGGAACACACTGTGGCTCTGCCCTGCCACCAGGTCCAACACAAACAGACCCTCTGACATCTGAGTGTGTTTTGCCCCCCTGTGAGATGTCAGAGTGTGAGGGACCTGGTGGCAGGGCAACAGTAGCAGTGGTGGTCCCAGATCTGTTTCTGCTGTAAAGCCAACTCCTATGGTTGTTGACAGGCCACATATAATACATGACAACAACCGTAGGAATTGGCTTTACAGCAGATAACAGATCTGGGACCACCAAGCTAGACCAGCAGGCTAGACCACCAGACCAGCAGGCTAGACCAGCAGGCTAGACCACCAGACCAGCAGGCTATACCAGCAGGCTAGACCACCAGACCAGCAAGCTAGATTACCAGACCAGCAGGCTAGACCACCAGACCAGCAGGCTAGACTAGCAGGCTAGACCACCAGACCAGCAGGCTAGACCACCAGACCAGCAGGCTAGACCAGCAGGCTAGACCACCAGACCAGCAGGCTAGGACACCAGGCTAGACCACCAGACTAGCAGGCTAGACCAGCAGGCTAGACCACCAGACCAGCAGGCTAGGCCACCAGGCTAGACCACGAGACCAGCAGGCTAGGCCACCAGGCTAGACCAGCAGGCTAGACCACCAGACCAGCAGGCTAGACCAGCAGGCTAGACCACCAGACCAGCAGGCTAGGCCACCAGGCTAGACCACGAGACCAGCAGGCTAGGCCACCAGGCCAGACCAGCAGGCTAGACCAGCAGGCTAGACCACCAGACCAGCAGGCTAGGCCACCAGGCTAGACCACGAGACCAGCAGGCTAGGCCACCAGGCTAGACCAGCAGGCTAGACCACCAGACCAGCAGGCCAGACCAGCAGGCCAGACCACCAGGCCAGACCAGCAGCGCAGTATAACCATGAAAATAACTAAAGACAAGAAAATTTGCACTCCACAGTAGGTAAACGTAGGTACCTTGGCCTGTTGAGGCATGGTAGTGGGGCTGTTCATGTGTCCCAACTGGCCGGATCTGTTGTTGCCCCACGAAAACACCTAGGGTGATAAAGCCTGGTTATATTACACACCAGTCTCTCAATGTATAGGACGCTACAGTATTAGCTACGTCATGCTATATCACACCATAACTTCTTAACAGTCTCTCAATGTATAGGACGCTACAGTATTAGCTACGTCATGCTACATTACACCATAACTTCTTAACAGTCTCTCAATGTATAGGACGCTACAGTATTAGCTACATCATGCTATATCACACCATAACTTCTTAACAGTCTCTCAATGTATAGGACGCTACAGTATTAGCTACGTCATGCTACATTACACCAGAACTTCTTAACAGTCTCTCAATGTATAGGACACTACAGTATTAGCTACGTCATGCTACATTACACCAGAACTTCTTAACAGTCTCTCCTCTAAATTCAAAGGAAGATAGGCAATCAAATAAATACAATGACGTTGCAACAGGATAAGGCAATGGGATAAGGCAACGGGATAAGGCAACGGATAAGGCAACGGGATAAGGCAACGGGATAAGACAACGGGATAAGACAATGGGATAAGGCAATGGGATAAGGCAATAGGATAAGACAATGGGATAAGACGATGGGATAAGGCGATGGGATAAGGCGATGGGATAAGGCAATGGGATAAGGCAATGGGATAAGACAATAGGATAAGACAATAGGATAAGACAATGGGATAAGGCAATAGAATAAGGCAATAGGATAAGGCAATAGGATAAGGCAATAGGATAAGGCAATAGGATAAGACAATGGGATAAGGCAATAGGATAAGACAATGGGATAAGGCAATAGGATAAGGCAATAGGATAAGGAAATGGGATAAGGCAATGGGATAAGGCAATGGGATAAGGCAATGGGATAAGGCAATAGAATAAGGCAATAGGATAAGGCAATAGGATAAGACAATGGGATAAGACAATGGGATAAGGCAATGGGATAAGGCAATAGGATAAGGCAACGGGATAAGGCAACAGGATAAGGCAATGGGATAAGGCAATGGGATTAGGCAATAGGATAAGGCAATGGGATAAGGCAATGGGATAAGGCAATAGGATAAGGCAATAGGATAAGGCAATGGGATAAGGCAATAGGATAAGGCAACGGGATAAGGCAATAGGATAAGGCAATGGGATAAGGCAATGGGATTAGGCAATAGGATAAGGCAACGGGATAAGGCTATAGTATAAGTCAATAGGATAAGGGTACTGTGAGTGTGATGGGGACTGTGTTTTTACCTGACACTGTGCAGTAAGGGCCAGTGAGTGGTGTGTTCCTGCCGCTACCTTCACTACCTCCTCTCCATTCAGGCTCTTGATACACAGCGGCTGGAGCCTGGGTAGCTGGTCTCCGTGACCCAGCTGTCCCTCCTGCCCCCGGCCCCAGCTCCACACCTCTGTGTTCAGGGTGGGCAGAGACTCCACTACCTCCTCCTTCCTGGGCACATTGGGCCTGGAGCGTGCGGTCCTCCTGCCGGGGAGCTCAGGGGATGCTGGAAGGTTAAAACAAAAAGGCGTCAAAATGCTATTTGACTAATGAATGGCTTACTGTATAATGCGTAATATAAATGAGTTAGAATTGAGTTATAGAGAGAGAGAGGATGCTGGGAAACCCAGCTTTGGACATGCAACATAGTTGATACAGCTAATTCAACACGTTTCTAATCTCAAGGGTCTTTCCTTGTTAAATAAAGGATGAATCACACAATACAATATGAAAGTGCTGTAAACCAGCGCTTAGCAGACAATATGACAGAAACTGCAGGAATGCAATTGAAACATCTAAAAACAAGAAGTCTATCAGGGTTGACCCTGGGACTGAACACATCCCTCTGCAACTGGATCCTGGACTTCCTGACGGGCCACCCCCAGGCGGTGAGGGTAGGCAACAACACCTCCCTCTGCAACTGGATCCTGGACTTCCTGACGGGCCACCCCCAGGCGGTGAGGGTAGGCAACAACACCTCCCTCTGCAACTGGATCCTGGACTTCCTGACGGGCCACCCCCAGGCGGTGAGGGTAGGCAACAACACCTCCCTCTGCAACTGGATCCTGGACTTCCTGACGGGCCACCCCCAGGCGGTGAGGGTAGGCAACAACACCTCCCTCTGCAACTGGATCCTGGACTTCCTGACGGGCCACCCCCAGGCGGTGAGGGTAGGCAACAACACATCTGCCACGCTGATCCTGAACACTGGGGGGGCCCCTCAGGGGGGTCGATAGTTGGCAACAGTTCACAAAACTGAAAGCACGAACCACCGCATTTAACCAAGGCAAAGGGACTGGGAATATGGTTGAATACAAAACAGTCCAGTTATGTCCTCTGTAAGGCAATCAAACAGGCAAAACGTCAGTACAGAGCCAAAGTGGAGTCGCAATTCAACGGCTCAGACACAAGACGTATGTAGCAGGATCTACAGACAATCACGGATTACATTGGCAAAACCGGCCAAGTCGCTGACACCGATGTCTTGCTCCCGGACAAGCTAAACACCTTCTTCGCCCGCTTTGAGGATAACACAGTCCCACGGAAGCAGGCTGCTCCCGAGTACCGTGGGCTCTCGTTCTCCGTGACCGACGTAACACATTTAAGCATGTTAACCCTCGCAAGACCCTCAGAGCATGCGCAGACCAGCTGGCTGAAGTGTTTATGGACATATTCAATCACTCCCTATCCCAGTCTGCTGTCCCCATATGCTTCAAGATGGCCACCATTGTTCCTGTACCCAAGAAAGCAAAGGTAACTGAACTAAATGACTATCGCCCCGTAGCACTCACTTCTGTCATCATGAAGTGCTTTGAGAGACTAGTCAAGGATCATAGGTCGAGAGGTCGAGAGCCGTGCGTCCTCCGAAACACGACCCAGCCAAGCCGCACTGCTTCTTGACACAATGCCAGCTTAACCCGGAAGCCAGCCAAAAAACAATGTGTCGGAAGAAACACTGAACAATTGGCGACCGTGTCAGCGTACATGCACCCGGCCCATCACAGGAGTCGCTAGAGCGCGATGGGACAAGAACATCTCGGCCCACCAAACCCTCTCCTAACCAGGACGACGCTGAGCCAATTGTGCGCAGCCTCATGGGTCTCCCAATCACGGCCAGCTGTGACACAGCCTGGGATCGAACCCGGGTCTGTAGTGACGCCTCAAGCACTGCGATGCAGTGCCTTAGACCGCTGTGCCACTCGGGAGGCCCCCGCAAATTGATATTAACAAACAATTGGTCACCCAAAAAATGCGTCCCTCCATTGAATTTCAAAATCCCAATGTGGCCCTCGAGCTAAAAAGTTTGCCCACCCTGCCCTACTCCTCAGTTAGCACCACAAAAGTTCCACAGACGATACAATCGCCATCTCACTGCCACATCTCACCTGGACAAGAGGAAGAATGCTGTTCATTGACTACAGAACAGCCTTCAACACCGTAATACCCTCCAAGATCATCATTAAGCTCGGTTAACCTGGTCTGTACCCCGCCCTGTGCAACTGGGTCCTGGACCTCCTGACGGGCCGCCCCAGGTGGTGAAGGTAAGAAACAACACCTCCACCACGCTGATCCTCAACACAGGGGCGCCACAAGGGTGCGTGCTCAGCCCCCTCTTGTACTCCCTGTTCACCCATGACTGCGTGGCCAAGCACGACTCCAATGCTCGATTATCAACAATGACGAGACAACCTGAGGGCATTCGGAGTGTGGTGTCAGGAAAACAACCTCTCACTGGCGGAGTGGTGCCAGAAAAATAAAGTCTCTCCCTCAACAAAACAAAGGAGCTGATCGTGGACTACAGGAAACAGCAGAGGGAGCACGCCCCCTATCCACATCGACGGGACCACAATGAAGAAGGTGAAAAGCTTCAAGTTCCTCGGCGTACACATCACTGACAAACTGAAAATGGTCCACCCACACAGATAGTGTGGTGAAGAAGACGCAACAGTGCCTCTTCAACCTCAGGAGGCTGAATAAATGTGGCTTGTCACCTAAAACCCTCACAAACATTTACAGATGCACCATTGAGAGCATCCTGTCGGGCTGTATCACCGCCTGGTACGGCAACTGCACCGCCCGCAACCACAGGGCTCTCCAGAGGGTGGTTCGGTCTGCACAACGCATCACCGGGGGCAAACTACCTGCCCTCCAGGACAACTACAGCACCCGATGTCACAGGAAGGCCAAGAAGATCATCAAGAACCCACGCCACTGCCTGTTCACCCCGCTACCATCCAGAAGGCGAGGTCAGTACAGGTGCATCAAAGCTGAGACCGAGCGACTGGAAAAAAACGGCTTCTATCTCAAGGCCATCAGACTGATAAATAGACATCATTAGCCGGCCTCCACCCAGTACCCAGGCCTGAACTTATTCACTGTCACTAGCCGGCTACCACCCGGTTACTCCACCCTGCACCTTAGAGGCTGCTGCCCTCTATACATAGACATGGAATCACTGGCCACTTTAATAATGTTACTCAACCCTCCACCTTAGAGGCTGCTGCCCTCTATACATAGACATGGAATCACTGGCCACTTTAATAATGTTACTCCACCCTCCACCTTAGAGGCTGCTGCCCTCTATACATAGACATGGAATCACTGGCCACTTTAATAATGTTACTCCACCCTGCACCTTAGAGACTGCTGCCCTCTATACATAGACATGGAATCACACTTTAATAATGTTACTCCACCCTCCACCTTAGAGGCTGCTGCCCTCTATACATAGACATGGAATCACTGGTCACTTTAATAATGTTACTCCACCCTGCACCTTAGAGGCTGCTGCCCTCTATACATAGACATGGAATCACTGGCCACTTTAATAATGTTTACATACTGTATTACTCATTTTAAATGTATTTGCTGTATTCTAGCCAATACCATCCTATTCAACTATAGCTCCATATATACTATTCTACACTACGTATTATACAGTTATGCTACATATTCTATACACATACTGTCCATAATGTCTATACATCCAATAATACATATATATACAGTATCAGTCAATAGTCTGGACATACCTACTCATTCAAGCTTTAAAAACTTTTTTTTTTTTACTGTTTTCTATAGTGTAGAATAATAGTGAAGACATCAAAACTATGAAATAACACATGTGGAATCATATAGTGTCCAAACATTGGACTGGTACTGTATATGTACATACAGCGGGCTCCAAAACTACTAGCACCCCTGAGTGGCAACGCACAAACAATAATACAACAAATATCTCCCGGGTGGCGCAGTGGTCTAGGGCACTGCATCGCAGTGCTAGCTGCGCCACCAGAGTCTCTGAGTTCGCGCCCAGGCTCTGTCGCAGCCGGCCGCAACCGGGAGATCCGTGGGGCGACGCACAATTGGCATAGCGTCGTCCGGGTTAGAGAGGGTTTGGCCGGTAGGGATATCCTTGTCTCAGTATGTAAAACAAATGTAATAAAATGTATGCACTCTACTGTAAGTCGCTCTGGATAAGAGCGTCTGCTAAAATGACTAAAATGTAAATGTAAATATAAACAATATAATTATAATGAAACTTAAAATACCAAACATAAGAAATACTAAATTTTATTAATGTTTCAATGGAACCCAACAAAATGTCCGCCAAATCAAAGTATCCAAATTAATGATGATTGTAAATAACATCTACCAAAATTAAACCAGGAATTACATTCCACTTATTTAAGTGTATCTAAGTCTTAGGGAACTATATTGAGCCATTACATCACTTCCTGTTTCACTAGGGTATTAAAATGAGGTAACACGCATGCAATATCCCTTTGTTGTCCAACACCATGAAGAAAACAAAAAGAACTGGTTCTCTCCAGACCTGACTGCCCTTGACCAGCACAAAAACATCCTGTGGCGTACTGCATTAGCATCGAATAGCCCCTGCGATATGCAACTTTTCAGGGAAGTTAGGAAACAATATACACAGGCAGTTAGGAAAGCTAAGGCTAGCTTTTTCAAACAGAAATTTGCATCCCGTTGCACAAACTCCAAAAAGTTATAAAGGTATAAAGCTCATAAAGTCCTTCCAGACTCACATTTAGCATCTCCAATCCAAAATTAAATCTAGAATCGGCTTCCTATTTCGCAACAAAGCCTCCTTCACTCATGCTGCCAAACATACCCTCGTAAAACTGACTATCCTACCGATCCTCGACTTCGGCGATGTCATTTACAAAATAGCCTCCAACACTCTACTCAACAAACTGGATGCAGTCTATCACAGTGCCATCCGTTTTGTCACCAAAGCCCCATACACTACCCACCACTGCGACCTGTACGCTCTCGTTGGCTGGCCCTCACTTCATATTCGTCGCCAAACCCACTGGCTCCAGGACATCTATAAGTCTTTGCTAGGTAAAGCCCCGCCTTATCTCCAGCAGGTATATCTCACTGGTCAACCCCAAAGCCAATTCCTCCTTCGGCCGCCTTTCCTTCCAGTTCTCTGCTGCCAATGACTGGAACGAACTGCAAAAATCACTGAAGCTGGAGACTCATATCTCCCTCACTAACTTTAAGTATCAGCTGTCAGAGCAGCTCACAGATCACTGCACCTGTACACAGCCCATCTGTAAATAGCCCATCCAACTACCTCATCCCCATACTGTTATTTATTTTGCTCCTTTGCACCCCAGTATCTCTACTTGCACACTCATCTTCTGCACATCTATCACTCCAGTGTTTAATTGCTATATTTGTAATTATTTCGCCACTATGGCCTATTTATTGCCTTACCTCCCTTATCCTACGTCATTTGCACACATTGTATATAGACCTTTTCTATTGTGTTATTGACTGTATGTTGTTGTTATTTGTGTCACACTGCTTTGCTTTATCTTGGCCAGGTCGCAGTTGTAAATGAGAACTTGTTCTCAACTGGCCTACCTGGATAAATAAAGGGTTAGGGTTATATATATATATATATATATATATATATATATATATATATATATATATATATTAATACCTGGTTAAATAAAGGTGGAATAAAATAAATAATAATAACTGGCAGATCAAAGAGACAGATGGTCGTAGACCTTCATAAATCTGGTAATGGCTACAAGAAGATCCACAAACGATTGAATATACCACTGAGCACTGTCAGGGCAATTATTAAAACATTCAAAAGATATGGAACAGTTGAAAACCTCACGGGTAGAGGACGCAAATGCATTTTGTCCCCCAGGATAGGGAGGAGGATCGTGAGAGAAGCAACAACATCCCCAAGAATCGCCGTGAAAGAATTGCAGGCCTTGGTGTCGTCTTGGGGTCACCAGGTTTCAAAAAGCACCATCAGACGCCACCTCCACATCCACAGGCTCTCTGGAAGGGTTGCCAGAAGACGCCACCTCCACATCCACAGGCTCTCTGGAAGGGTTGCCAGAAGACGCCACCTCCACATCCACAGGCTCTCTGGAAGGGTTGCCAGAAGACGCCACCTCCACATCCACAGGCTCTCTGGAAGGGTTGCCAGAAGACGCTACCTCCACAACCACAGGCTCTCTGGAAGGGTTGCCAGAAGACGCTACCTCCACAACCACAGGCTCTCTGGAAGGGCTGCCAGAAGACGCCACCTCCACCGGCTCTCTGGAAGGGTTGCCAGAAGACGCCACATCCACAGGCTCTCTTGGAAGGGTTGCCAGAAGACGCCACCTCCACATCCACAGGCTCTCTGGAAGGGTTGCCAGAAGACACCACCTCCACAACCACAGGCTCTCTGGAAGGGTTGCCAGAAGACGCCACCTCCACATCCACAGGCTCTCTGGAAGGGTTGCCAGAAGACGCCACCTACACATCCACAGGCTCTCTGGAAGGGTTGCCAGAAGACGCCACCTCCACATCCACAGGCTCTCTGGAAGGGTTGCCAGAAGACGCTACCTCCACAACCACAGGCTCTCTGGAAGGGTTGCCAGAAGACGCTACCTCCACAACCACAGGCTCTCTGGAAGGGTTGCCAGAAGACGCCACCTCCACAACCACAGGCTCTCTGGAAGGGTTGCCAGAAGACGCCACCTCCACCGGCTCTCTGGAAGGGTTGCCAGAAGACGCCACATCCACAGGCTCTCTTGGAAGGGTTGCCAGAAGACGCCACCTCCACATCCACAGGCTCTCTGGAAGGGTTGCCAGAAGACACCACCTCCACAACCACAGGCTCTCTGGAAGGGTTGCCAGAAGACGCCACCTCCACATCCACAGGCTCTCTGGAAGGGTTGCCAGAAGACGCCACCTCCACAACCACAGGCTCTCTGGAAGGGTTGCCAGAAGACGCCACCTCCACATCCACAGGCTCTCTGGAAGGGTTGCCAGAAGACGCCACCTCCACCTCCACAGGCTCTCTGGAAGGGTTGCCAGAAGACGCCACCTACACATCCACAGGCTCTCTGGAAGGGTTGCCAGAAGACGCCACCTCCACCTCCACAGGCTCTCTGGAAGGGTTGCCAGAAGACGCCACCTCCACAGGCTCTCTGGAAGGGTTGCCAGAAGACGCCACCTCCACAACCACAGGCTCGTTGGAAGGGTTGCCAGAAGACGCCACCTCCACAGGCTCTCTGGAAGGGTTGCCAGAAGACGCCACCTCCACATCCACAGGCTCTCTGGAAGGGTTGCCAGAAGACGCCACCTCCACAACCAAAGGCTCTCTGGAAGGGTTGCCAGAAGACGCCACCTCCACCTCCACAGGCTCTCTGGAAGGGTTGCCAGAAGACGCCACATCCACAGGCTCTCTGGAAGGGTTGCCAGAAGACGCCACCTCCACATCCACAGGCTCTCTGGAAGGGTTGCCAGAAGACGCCACCTCCACATCCACAGGCTCTCTGGAAGGGTTGCCAGAAGACGCTACCTCCACAGGCTCTCTGGAAGGGTTGCCAGAAGACGCCACCTCCACCTCCACAGGCTCTCTGGAAGGGTTGCCAGAAGACGCCACCTCCACATCCACAGGCTCTCTGGAAGGGTTGCCAGAAGACGCCACCTCCACCTCCACAGGCTCTCTGGAAGGGTTGCCAGAAGACGCCACCTCCACAGGCTCTCTGGAAGGGTTGCCAGAAGACGCCACCTCCACAACCACAGGCTCGTTGGAAGGGTTGCCAGAAGACGCCACCTCCACAGGCTCTCTGGAAGGGTTGCCAGAAGACGCCACCTCCACATCCACAGGCTCTCTGGAAGGGTTGCCAGAAGACGCCATCTCCACAACCAAAGGCTCTCTGGAAGGGTTGCCAGAAGACGCCACCTCCACCTCCACAGGCTCTCTGGAAGGGTTGCCAGAAGACGCCACATCCACAGGCTCTCTGGAAGGGTTGCCAGAAGACGCCATCTCCACATCCACAGGCTCTCTGGAAGGGTTGCCAGAAGACGCCACCTCCACAGGCTCTCTGGAAGGGTTGCCAGAAGACGCCACCTCCACCTCCACAGGCTCTCTGGAAGGGTTGCCAGAAGACGCCACCTCCACAGGCTCTCTGGAAGGGTTGCCAGAAGACGCCACCTCCACCTCCACAGGCTCTCTGGAAGGGTTGCCAGAAGACGCCACCTCCACAACCACAGGCTCTCTGGAAGGGTTGCCAGAAGACGCCACCTCCACATCCACAGGCTCTCTGGAAGGGTTGCCAGAAGAAAGCACTTTCTGACCTCAATACATTTTACATTACATTTAAGTCATTTAGCAGACCCTCTTATCCAGAGCGACTTACAAATTGGTGCATTCACCTTATGATATCCAGTGGAACAACCACTTTACAATAGTGCATCTAACTCTTTTAAGGGGGGGGGGGGGGGTTAGAAGGATTACTTTATCCTATCCTAGGTATTCCTTAAAGAGGTGGGGTTTCAGGTGTCTCCGGGAGGTGGTGATTGACTCCGCTGACCTGGCGTCGTGAGGGAGTTTGTTCCACCATTGGGGTACCAGAGCAGCGAACAGTTTTGACTGGGCTGAGCGGTTACTGTACTTCCTCAGAGGTAGGGAGGCGAGCAGGCCAGAGGTGGATGAACGCAGTGCCCTTGTTTGGGTGTAGGGCCTGATCAGAGCCTGAAGGTACGGAGGTGCCGTTCCCCTCACAGCTCCGTAGGCAAGCACCATGGTATTGTAGCGGATGCGAGCTTCAACTGGAAGCCAGTGGAGAGAGCGGAGGAGCGGGGTGACGTGAGAGAACTTGGGAAGGTTGAACACCAGACGGGCTGCGGCGTTCTGGATGAGTTGTAGGGGTTTAATGGCACAGGCAGGGAGCCCAGCCAACAGCGAGTTGCAGTAATCCAGACGGGAGATGACAAGTGCCTGGATTAGGACCTGCGCCGCTTCCTGTGTGAGGCAGGGTCGTACTCTGCGAATGTTGTAGAGCATGAACCTACAGGAACGGGTCACCGCCTTGATGTTAGTTGAGAACGACAGGGTGTTGTCCAGGATCACGCCAAGGTTCTTAGCACTCTGGGAGGAGGACACAATGGAGTTGTCAACCGTGATGGCGAGATCATGTAACGGGCAGTCCTTCCCCGGGAGGAAGAGCAGCTCCGTCTTGCCGAGGTTCAGCTTGAGGTGGTGATCCGTCATCCACACTGATATGTCTGCCAGACATGCAGAGATGCGATTCGCCACCTGGTTATCAGAGGGGGGAAAGGAGAAGATTAATTGTGTGTCGTCTGCATAGCAATGATAGGAGAGACCATGTGAGGATATGACAGAGCCAAGTGACTTGGTGTATAGCGAGAATAGGAGAGGGCCTAGAACAGAGCCCTGGGGGACACCAGTGGTGAGAGCACGTGGTGCCATGAGAGAGGAGGTAGTGACCACACCTACCATGAGAGAGGAGGTAGTGACCACACCTACCATGAGAGAGGAGGTAGTGACCACACCTACCATGAGAGGAGAGGAGGTAGTGACCACACCTACCATGAGAGAGGAGGTAGTGACCACACCTACCATGAGAGAGGAGGTAGTGACCACACCTACCATGAGAGAGGAGATAGTGACCACACCTACCAGAGAGGAGAGGAGGTAGTGACTACACCTACCATGAGAGAGGAGAGGAGGTAGTGACCACACCTACCATGAGAGAGGAGGTAGTGACCACACCTACCATGAGAGAGGAGGTGGTGACCACACCTACCATGAGAGAGGAGGTAGTGACCACACCTACCATGAGAGAGGAGAGGAGGTAGTGACCACACCTACCATGAGAGAGGTGGTGACCACACCTACCATGAGAGAGGAGGTAGTGACCACACCTACCATGAGAGAGGAGAGGAGGTAGTGACCACACCTACCATGAGAGAGGAGGTGGTGACCACACCTACCATGAGAGAGGAGGTAGTGACCACACCTACCATGAGAGAGGAGGTAGTGACCACACCTACCATGAGAGAGGAGGTAGTGACCACACCTACCATGAGGAGGTAGTGACCACACCTACCATGAGAGAGGAGGTAGTGACCACACCTACCATGAGAGAGGCGGTAGTGACCACACCTACCATGAGAGAGGAGAGGAGGTAGTGACCACACCTACCATGAGAGAGGAGGTAGTGACCACACCTACCATGAGAGAGGAGGTAGTGACCACACCTACCATGAGAGAGGAGGTAGTGACCACACCTACCATGAGAGAGGAGGTGGTGACCACACCTACCATGAGAGAGGAGAGGAGGTAGTGACCACACCTACCATGAGAGAGGAGAGGAGGTAGTGACCACACCTACCATGAGAGAGGAGAGGAGGTAGTGACCACACCTACCATGAGAGAGGAGGTGGTGACCACACCTACCATGAGAGAGGAGGTAGTGACCACACCTACCATGAGAGAGGAGGTAGTGACCACACCTACCATGAGAGAGGAGAGGAGGTAGTGACCACACCTACCATGAGAGAGGAGGTGGTGACCACACCTACCATGAGAGAGGAGGTAGTGACCACACCTACCATGAGAGAGGAGGTAGTGACCACACCTACCATGAGAGAGGAGGTAGTGACCACACCTACCATGAGAGAGGAGGTAGTGACCACACCTACCATGAGAGAGGAGGTAGTGACCACACCTACCATGAGAGAGGAGGTAGTGACCACACCTACCATGAGAGAGGAGGTAGTGACCACACCTACCATGAGAGAGGAGAGGAGGTAGTGACCACACCTACCATGAGAGAGGAGGTGGTGACCACACCTACCATGAGAGAGGAGGTAGTGACCACACCTACCATGAGAGAGGAGAGGAGGTAGTGACCACACCTACCATGAGAGAGGAGGTGGTGACCACACCTACCATGAGAGAGGAGAGGAGGTAGTGACCACACCTACCATGAGAGAGGAGGTGGTGACCACACCTACCATGAGAGAGGAGGTGGTGACCACACCTACCATGAGAGAGGAGGTAGTGACCACACCTACCATGAGAGAGGTAGTGACCACACCTACCATGAGAGAGGAGGTGGTGACCACACCTACCATGAGAGAGGAGGTGGTGACCACACCTACCATGAGAGAGGAGGTGGTGACCACACCTACCATGAGAGAGGAGGTGGTGACCACACCTACCATGAGAGAGGAGGTGGTGACCACACCTACCATGAGAGAGGAGGTGGTGACCACACCTACCATGAGAGAGGAGGTAGTGACCACACCTACCATGAGAGAGGAGGTGGTGACCACACCTACCATGAGAGAGGAGAGGAGGTAGTGACCACACCTACCATGAGAGAGGAGGTATTGACCACACCTACCATGAGAGAGGAGGAGGTAGTGACCACACCTACCATGAGAGAGGAGGTAGTGACCACACCTACCATGAGAGAGGAGGTAGTGACCACACCTATCATGAGAGAGGAGAGGAGGTAGTGACCACACCTACCATGAGAGAGGAGGTGGTGACCACACCTACCATGAGAGAGGAGAGGAGGTAGTGACCACACCTACCATGAGAGAGGAGGTAGTGACCACACCTACCATGAGAGAGGAGGTAGTGACCACACCTACCATGAGAGAGGAGGTAGTGACCACACCTACCATGAGAGAGGAGGTAGTGACCACACCTACCATGAGAGAGGAGGTAGTGACCACACCTACCATGAGAGAGGAGAGGTAGTGAGTGCCGTCTACTCCCCTCTGTGACCTCCTCCAGCAGGATATCAGTCAGACTGGAGCATTTCTTCCCTTGCAAGGAGGCCTCCTCCATACAGAGACGCACTTCCTGGTTGGTCTTCCTGTATGCCATGACAGGCCCAGACAGAGCCTCGCACAGCCCTGCGACTGGGATACGCCCTTCACTCTGACATGAGTCACAGAGGCTGCTGGTGGAGCCGGTGTTTACCTCGAAGGGTGAGGCAGAGGCAGCACAGCCCGTTAAAGCACAGCCCGTTAAAGCACGGCCCGTTAAGGCACCCGTGTAGTTCTCTGGTAGTGAACATGACAGGCCGGACGCCATGGCGGTGTCGTCTGTAGGTTGTGGAGGAAGATACGACGTTAAGGTAGAAGCCTGGTCTTGATCAGGTAGGTCACCGTTTAGGCACTGTCCTGGGACATGACTTACCAGGGTGAGTAGATCTCCTGAGCTATGACTGGCTAAGGTGAGTGAATCCCCTGCTGTCTGATTGGCTAAGGTGAGTGAATCCCCTGCTGTCTGATTGGCTAAGGTGATTGGAATCCCCGTGATGTCATTGTCATTCTGTTCAGACAGGCTCAGGACGTGATCAGACGTTCTCTTGAGGAGTTCCTTCAGTTCCTTCTCGTCGGTCGAAGATGTGGGTCGCCTCCTCGCCTGCGTTAGAGCCGGGTTGCTGTCTGTCTCTGTCAGAGTCCCAGGGCCTTGTCTTTGAGGGTCAGAGGTACCAGTATCCTCTCGGTTAGTTTGTTCTTTGGAGCCAGACTCTCTGAGAGAGCTGTCAGTGTCACTAGAAAAGAGGTGTTCTGGACCTATAATAGGGTCTGGGTCAGGGCCCGGGTCAGAGCTGACTGCCTGAGAGAGTGGACAGGCTGTGGCTCTGTGTCTCTGGGCTAGAGAGGCCTGTCCGGAGGGAGAGGCCTGTCCGGAGGGAGAGGCCTGTCCGGAGGGAGAGGCCTGTCCGGAGGGAGAGGCCTGTCCGGAGGGAGAGGCCTGTCCGGAGGGAGAGGCCTGTCCGGAGGGAGAGGCCTGTCCGGAGGGAGAGGCCTGTCCGGATGGTGAGGCCTGTCCGGATGGTGAGGCCTGTCCGGATGGTGAGGCCTGTCTGGCTGGAGAGGCCTGTCTGGCTGGGGAGGCCTGTCTGGCTGGGGAGGCCTGTCTAGATCGTGAGCAGCTCCCTGGTTTGCCATCAGCCAACTCAACCCCCAGGGGGCAATAGTGGCTGTCGTTGATACTGACATGGTCCCCTTTATCCACCATAAAGAAGAGCAGCTCCTTGCACTGGTCACACTTTTCAGTAGCCGGTGCAGGGAAGCGCCGAACCAGGGCCAGGCTGTGGTACCCTCCGCACGCCACCTGGATCACAACGGACAGAAGTCAACAGACTTCATTATATTGGCTTTTAAATACTCAATTTTTTTATTTATATACAGTATGTATTGTTGAAATGACTGAGGTGTATTGTTGAAATGACTGAGGTGTATTGTTGAAATGACTGAGGTGTATTGTTGAAATGACTGAGGTGTATTGTTGAAATGACTGAGGTGTATTGTTGAAATGACTGAGATGTATTGTTGAAATGACTGGGGTGTATTGTTGAAATGACTGAGGTGTATTGTTGAAATGACTGGGGTGTATTGTTGAAATGACTGAGGTGTATTGTTGAAATGACTGAGATGTATTGTTGAAATGACTGAGGTGTATTGTTGAAATGACTGAGATGTATTGTTGAAATGACTGAGGTGTATTGTTGAAATGACTGAGGTGTATTGTTGAAATGACTGAGGTGTATTGTTGAAATGACTGAGGTGTATTGTTGAAATGACTGAGGTGTATTGTTGAAATGACTGAGGTGTATTGTTGAAATGACTGAGATGTATTGTTGAAATGACTGAGGTGTATTGTTGAAATGACTGAGGTGTATTGTTGAAATGACTGAGGTGTATTGTTGAAATGACTGAGATGTATTGTTGAAATGACTGAGGTGTATTGTTGAAATGACTGAGGTGTATTGTTGAAATGACTGAGATGTATTGTTGAAATGACTGAGGTGTATTGTTGAAATGACTGAGATGTATTGTTGAAATGACTGGGGTGTATTGTTGAAATGACTGAGGTGTATTGTTGAAATGACTGGGGTGTATTGTTGAAATGACTGAGGTGTATTGTTGAAATGACTGAGATGTATTGTTGAAATGACTGAGATGTATTGTTAAAATGACTGAGGTGTATTGTTGAAATGACTGAGGTGTATTGTTGAAATGACTGAGGTGTATTGTTGAAATGACTGAGATGTATTGTTGAAATGACTGAGGTGTATTGTTGAAATGACTGAGGTGTATTGTTGAAATGACTGAGGTGTATTGTTGAAATGACTGAGGTGTATTGTTGAAATGACTGAGGTGTATTGTTGAAATGACTGAGGTGTATTGTTGAAATGACTGAGATGTATTGTTGAAATGACTGAGGTGTATTGTTGAAATGACTGAAATGTATTGTTGAAATGACTGAGGTGTATTGTTGAAATGACTGAGATGTATTGTTGAAATGACTGAGGTGTATTGTTGAAATGACTGAGGTGTATTGTTGAAATGACTGAGGTGTATTGTTGAAATGACTGAGATGTATTGTTGAAATGACTGAGATGTATTGTTGAAATGACTGAGGTGTATTGTTGAAATGACTGAGATGTATTGTTGAAATGACTGAGGTGTATTGTTGAAATGACTGAGGTGTATTGTTGAAATGACTGAGGTGTATTGTTGAAATGACTGAGATGTATTGTTGAAATGACTGAGGTGTATTGTTGAAATGACTGAGGTGTATTGTTGAAATGACTGAGGTGTATTGTTGAAATGACTGAGGTGTATTGTTGAAATGACTGAGGTGTATTGTTGAAATGACTGAGGTGTGTTGTTGACTGAGGTAACTCTAGACGTATGTCTAATAAGAAGCACTCACCTGAACGACGTGCTTCCCAGCCAGGTGCTCCACTTTCTGGGGTCTCCACACAGGGAACACACTGGTGACCAGACCCAGCTGGCAGCCGCTGCCCCAGGCCCACACCTCATGCTGGGCAGACAGAGCCAGAGTGTGCTGCTCCCCACACGTTACCTCCAGGATCCTGATGATCTGTTGGGAGGTACAGAATCACAAGTACCAAGTCCGTTTACATGTACCAAGGGATTTGACCTGGTGAAGCGGTGCTGTCAACGTCTAACAATAATTATAAAACGGGATGTTTGGATTCTGATTGGTTGATAGCATGGATTTATAGCACCACAATCCCACAGCCCAGCCAGTCAATTTATAAACTTAATCTCCCCTGTAAAAGGTATCTAGACATTATTTCCCCAATGCTACTAGGCTATAATTTGGTTTGGAACAGTTGGGGTTGCTGTCTAACCCTTGCTGTCTGTCTGCCTCTCCGACCAGTTGGTTTGGTGATCTCCACTGTCCCATGCTTATGAATGTAACAAGACAGACAGCTTCTCTGATCCAGGCCAATTCATTTTACTAGGATCATTATAACGGATATACGTATATTCCAACGAAAGTAAGACAAACTAACGTGCACATCGTTTGCTGTCCTTTCAGCTGCTTGACGTGATTGTGTGTTAGCTTTAGTTGGCTAGCTAGCAAAGGAGAAGTAGCTGGCCTGCATAGCTACATGTCAATGTTTTGTTTAGCATAGCAACCATTGCAAATAGAATGGATAGAATGAACCAACAGCCCATTTGGCTAACAACTACAGAATCTCAGAATGAACGACCAGTCCATTTGGCTAACAACTACAGAATCTCAGAATGAACCAACAGCCCATTTGGCTAACAACTACAGAATCTCAGAATGAACGACCAGTCCATTTGGCTAACAACTACAGAATCTCAGAATGAACGACCAGCCCATTTGGCTAACAACTACAGAATCTCAGAATGAACGACCAGCCCATTTGGCTAGCAACTTCAGAATCTCTGAATGAACGACCAGTCCATTTGGCTAACAACTACAGAATCTCAGAATGAACGACCAGTCCATTTGGCTAACAACTACAGAATCTCAGAATGAACGACCAGCCCATTTGGCTAACAACTACAGAATCTCAGAATGAACGACCAGCCCATTTGGCTAACAACTACAGAATCTCAGAATGAACGACCAGCCCATTTGGCTAACAACTACAGAATCTCAGAATGAACGACCAGCCCATTTGGCTAACAACTACAGAATCTCAGAATGAACGACCAGCCCATTTGGCTAACAACTACAGAATCTCAGAATGAACGACCAGCCCATTTGGCGAACAACTACAGAATCTCAGAATGAACGACCAGTCCATTTGGTCAACAACTACAGAATCTCAGAATGAACGACCAGCCCATTTGGCTAACAACTACAGAATCTCAGAATGAACGACCAGGCCATTTGGCTAACAACTACAGAATCTCAGAATGAACGACCAGCCCATTTGGCCAAACTATTTTGTATGGTGGAAGGGTTAAATAAAACAAATGTACTTATTAAAATACAGTTTTTAATGAAAACATGTCGTTAATCTATTTTTAATATGTTGGCAACCGTTTTATAAAAGCAATAAGGCACTCAAACCCGGGAATTATCGTGAATAACTCCTCCGGCCCTTGGCATCGCCTCAGGCCTAACAACAGCACTTGGTCAGGAGTTATTCACACGACAATCCCCGGGTTCTCATGCCTTATTGCTTAACCAAAATAGACAGACAGAATATCGGGATGGGGCGGCAGGTAGCCTAGTGGTTAGAGCGTTGGACTAGTAACCGAAAGGTTGCTGGATCGAAATCCCTGAGCTGACAAGGTCAAAATCTGTCGTTCTGCCCCTGAACAAGGCAGTTAACCCACTGTTCCTAGGCCGTCATTGTAAATAAGAATTTGTTCTTAACTGACCTGCCTAGTTAAATAAAGGTTAATTTTTTTTTAAATATGGAAACACATTACTGGTAGGAATATGCACATATTATTTTTATGCAGATTTTAAAATATTTGCATGAAAATCTGTCACCAATTGGATGGAAACACAGCTATTATCATTGTTTTATCTGTTGTTTTCAAAGATGTCTGAATTGTTTTCTATAATCTTGGAATTAGTATTTCGGGATGAAAATAAGAATATAAACAGATATATCACCTGTGGAGGGACAGTCTCAGAGTCCACCGTACTGACGAGGCTAGGATCTGGGACCAGGCCTCTCTCTGACAGACCACACTGTCCCGAGGAGTTCTCTCCCCACATGTACACAGCCCCTTCCTGTGTGACGGCGCCACAGTGGAAGGAGCCTGCGGCTACAGACACAACACGTTGACCAGAGAGGACAGACTCGAGGAGAGGGTAAGTAGGAGGAACCCTCAAGCCCTGTCTCCACGTCAGGTCCCCGAAGCTGTACACCAGCCCACCTGGAGGTAGATAGGACGGTGAAGAGAGCAGGTATACAGTGATCTTCATCAGGTTATCCCAAACGGTATAAGTTACACATTTTCAGCTATATTTTCTATGTGTAAGGGTTGAAATACAGTGGAAATCTTACTCACTATTAAAATCTATACGCTACATATGGACGCTTAGTCATTGTTATAACTCATGATAAGTGTATTATAATACATTCCAAATAACGTTATAAAGCATTTTTAAAAGGTCGTAGAAAGAGCTGTTTATCTAATTACACATTTCTCTTATTAGACTCCAAAGAGAAGTCTCACCTTCGGCCAGGAGGATACCATGGCTGATGCCAAGGGCAGCCTGGAGGACTGGCCGGGACAGAAGCACCCGCTCGGGGGTAACACTACTGTAGTAGCCTCTCCATAAGTGGAGAAGGCCTCGTTCTCTGTACCTCTTCTGCTCCTCCATCATCACTGGGACTTCCCCATCTATTGTAAATTACTGTCAATGTCCAATCTAGGAGGAAGGAATCGTTTTTGCAATGATCAGGTTCATGTCTTTGTTCACTAAGTATATTTCATACAACTCCGGTTGGCAGTATAAAGTTTAACTAGATAATTTGCAGCAACCTGTCAGGTTTTCATGATGCCAAAGCTAAATCGAAGCAAATATGCATTTAACAGTATAGGATACAGTTACAGTAGTAACGTTATACCTACTCGATAAAAAAAAAATATATGGTTTGCTTTTACATTTATCAAAAGCACGACATGTAGCTAACGTTAGCTGTCCCATCCAAAAGCACACTACTCTCTAGCTAGCTCACGTTAGCTAAGCCTAGCTAGCTAGCTAGTGAATCGACAAAAATAAAGTTGCTTACGAAGTTTTGAAAGTAGTTCTCCATTACCCATGGGATTTACAGCCGTATTCTTTCTTTAATTATCTAAATCTATGGCTGTCACTGTCATGTTTGTATAAGCAAAGCTAGCTAGCATGTTAGCTTATATAATCAGTGCAGTGAAGTGGACAACTTTAGTTTTTCTCTTTCAACTGACAGCAGCGTTTGTTTTGGGACCAGCCCTCGAACGGAAAACGTAGAGGGTCAAAAAGTAGTTTGAGTTTCACGCAACTTGTTGTGCTGTGGAATTTTCTCTAATTTTAACGCGCTTGAGGAAAAACATGTATTTATATTGTTTTATTCCCAGTTGTTGTTTTCGGGGGAAACTGTTTGCAACAAACATTGTCCAAGGTATTATGGTTTAAGATGTTGTAGCTTTTAAATGATTGATCAGATCATTGCGAAATATTACTTCAGGGGGTATTATAACACTGTATTGAAAGGGCTCTGTGTGTATGTGTGTGATAACTGACAGCGTAGGCTGTTTATTTGGGTTGGGTCTGGGAATCATTAGTGGCATTTGGAGCTGTCATATCTGTGAATTAACCAACAGCAGAGACATGTAGGCTTCAGGCCAGACATCATTACTTCCCTTCATAGGAATAATTCTCTGTCTCTCTCTCTCTGTCTCTCTCTGTCTCTCTCTGTCTCTCTCTCTCTCTCTCTCTCTCTCTCTCTCTCTCTCTCTCTCTCTCTCTCTCTCATCAAACATCATGTTTTCTGTTCATATACATTACTTGTGTCTTTCTGAGCCCGCTGTCTGACCCTGTCTGGGGCTGTGTGTGTACCTAGATGCCATCGATCAGGGCACTTATCCCCCCACTACATCTGCTCCACAGGCACCCAGTGTGCTTTCTCTCTTATTCTCTCTTATTCTCTCATAGACATGAGTTTGCTTCCCTCTGCTGGAAGTAGAGGGTACAGCAACATGGAATAAACAGGAGGGAATTGTGGCATGAAGATTAAGCTCACTTTATTTTAATTTTATTTAACAATTATTTAACCTTTATTTAACCTTTATTTAACCTTTATTTAAATGTTATTTAACCTTTATTTAACAAGTCAGTTAAGAACAAATTCTTATATTACAATGACGGCTTACCCCGGCCAAACCCGGACGACGTTGGGCCAATTGTGAGCCGCCTTATGGGACTACAAATCACGGCCGGATGTGATACAGCTTCGATTCGAACCAGGGACTGTAGTGACGCCTCTTGCACTGAGATGCAGTGCCTTGGACCAAATTTGACTTCTGCTTTTTAACCCTCTGAAAGACACAGGTTCTGGAGACGGGGGGGCTGGCACACTGGGTGCCCGGGGAGCTGTTGGGTTAAGTGCCCGACAGCACAAGAGCACAACGGCATCTAGGATTTGATACCAGCAACCCTCCAGTTGCCAGGTTACTTCCCACCAGATTTGGTCCGTCAGACACAAACTGGCAACCACCTCGCTAACCGCTAGGCTAACTGGCAACCATCCGGTTGCTGGCTTGCCTCGCTAACCGCTAGGCTAACTGGCAACCATCCGGTTGCTGGCTTGCCTCGCTATAACCGCTAGGCTAACTGGCAACCATCCGGTTGCTGGCTTGCCTCGCTAACCGCTAGGCTAACTGGCAACCATCCGGTTGCTGGCTTGCCTCGCTATAACCGCTAGGCTATCTGTCGCCCATTATGATGGGATGTTACATTCCCACAATGACTGTCACTCAATCAGTGATCTCTCTCTCTATTATGGACACACGTATGTCACTGTACTCTCGGGTCAATTACAGATACTAAATATGTATATTTTCAAGCAAGAAAAGATAAGTTGTCATTTAGACCTTCCATCTCTCTCTCTATAGCACAGTTACATTCCATTTGGTAGTATGATTGATGATAATCATATTTGACAGGAACCATAAACTTTTGAGGAAACCACTTTCCGAATTCTCGTGTGTACGTCTTAGCGTATATGCTATACGTTAGTAATATATAATATACAGTCGTGGCCAAAAGTTTTGAGAATGACACAAATATAAATTTTCACAAAGTCTGCTGCCTCAGTTTGTATGATGACAATTTGCATATATTCCAGCATGTTATGAAGAGTGATCAGAGGAATTGCAATTAAATGCAAAGTCCCTCTTTGCCATGCAAAAGGCGCCCCTTCTTGGGTGCCGAAGAAAGTCCAGCAAGCGCCAGGACCGTCTCCTAAAGTTGATTCAGCTGCGGGATCGGGGCACCACCAGTACAGAGCTTGCTCAGGAATGGCAGCAGGCAGGTGTTAGTGCATCTGCACGCACAGTGAGGCGAAGACTTTTGGAGGATGGCCTGGGGTCAAGAAGAGCAGCAAAGAAGCCACTTCTCTCCAGCAAAAACATCAGGGACAGACTGATATTCTGCAAAAGGTACAGTGATTGGACTGCTGAGAACTGGGGTAAAGTCATTTTCTCTGATGAATCCCCTTTCCGACTGTTTGGGGCATCCGGAAAAAAGCTTGTCCGGAGAAGATAAGGTGAGCGCTACCATCAGCCCTGTGTCATGCCAACAGTAAAGCATCCTGAGACCATTCATGTGTGGGGTTGCTTCTCAGCCAAGGGAGTGGGCTCACTCACAATTTTGCCAAAGAACACAGCCATGAATAAAGAATGGTACCAACACATTCTCCGAGAGCAACTTCTCCCAACCATCCAGGAACAGTTTGGTGACGAACAATGCCTTTTCCAGCATGACGGAGCACCTTGCCATAAGGCAAAAGTGATAACTAAGTGGCTCGGGGAACAAAACATCGATATTTTAGGTCCATGACCAGGAAACTCCCCAGACCTTAATCACATTGAGAACTTGTGGTCAATCCTCAAGAGGCGGGTGGACAAACAAAAACCCACAAATTCTGACAAACTCCAAGCATTGATTATGCAAGAATGGGCTGCCATCAGTCAGGATGTGGCCCAGAAGTTAATTGGCAGCATGCCAGGGCGGATTGCAGAGGTCTTGAAAAAGAAGGGTCAACACTGCAAATATTGACTCTTTGCATCAACTTCATGTCATTGTCAATAAAAGCCTTTGACACTTATGAAATGCTTGTAATTATACTTCAGTATTCCATAGTAACATCTGAAAAAATATCTAAAGACACTGAAGCTGCAAACTTTGTGTAAATTAATATTTGTGTCATTCTCAAAACTTTTGGCCACGACTGTACAATAGTAAAATATGCTTTACGTTAGTGAAAATAACAGTTGTCAACAAGAAAGAGACGGTTTTGGTTAGAGAAAACCCATAAACTAGGATTGGCAGGTATACGATATCTCTGCAGGACTCTGTGTACAACTCAACCTCTCCCAATAGTGTGTGTGTGTGTGTGTGTGTGTGTGTGTGTGTGTGTGTGTGTGTGTGTGTGTGTGTGTGTGTGTGTGTGTGTGTGTGTGTGTGTGTGTGTGTGTGTGTGTGTGTGTGTGTGTGTGTGTGTGTGTGTGTGTGTGTGTGTGTGTGTGTGTGTGTCTGTGTGTCTGTGTGTGTGTGTGTCAGGGCTCCACGTTCGTGATCCCAGCTAGTTTTCTCTTTTAGTGTTTTCTATATAAAACACACTGTGGAGTTTGGCCTGGCGTTTTAGTGTGTGTGGTTATAAACAAGACATTGATCAGGGGGGGTTGAGTAAGAAAGTTACAGACAGTCAAAAGTCCTACCCCAAGACATGCTAATCTCCCCTGCTTTTGGTAATGGTGAGAGGTTAGCATGTCTGACCTTTGACCCTCTGTAACTTTTTCACTCATCATTATTCACGATTCATTCAGGAGTATCTGTAACCATGGTAACATTCATGTAGAAGTCTTTTGAAACATGTTCTATTGTTCTTTATAATAAAAAAGTGACTCAAAAATGACAAAAACTTTTCAACCCTTATTTTACCAGGTAAGTTGACTGAGAACACATTCTAAGTTTACAGCAATGACCTGGGCAATAGTTACAGGGGAGATGAATGAGCCAATTGGAAACTGATTAGGTGACCATGATGGTATAAAGGCCAGATTGGGAATTTAGCCAAGACCCTTACGATAAGTACCATGGGATCTTTAGTGACCACAGAGAGTCGGGACATCCGTTTAACGTCCCATCTGAAAGACGGCACCCTACACAGGGCAATGTCCCCAATCACTGCCCTGGGGAATTGAGAATTTTTTTTAGACCAGAGGAAAGAGTGCCTCCTACTGGCCCTCCAACACCACTTCCAGCAGCATCTGGTCTCCCATCCAGGGACCATCCAGGGACCATCCCTGCTTAACTTCAGAGGCTAGTCAGCAGTGGGATGCAGGGTGGTATGCTGTGACCATTAATTTCTATTGGGCACAACAGAAACACAACCAAAACAAACTGCAAATGCATCCAACAAGTTTGTAGAATCACAAGCTTGACGTCGACATTGCGTGCTAGGAATATGTGACCAAATACGACACGTTTGACTACTTCATTTATAAGGATCTTTAGGGGTGTCAATAATTTTGACCTCTAACTTTTTGTGAAAAGAAATGGTTTACTTGTTAAACAAAAGGTGTGAGTGACTTTAACTATATTCTGTTTTGTCAGAGTCAATGTACAAACGCTTGCAACATGTGAACACATACACAAGAGATACTCACATTACCCCCCCTCCCTCAAAAAAACACTCACATTACCCCCCCTCCCTCAAAGAGACACTCACATTACCCTCCCTCCCCCAAAGAGACACTCACATTACCCTCCCTCCCCCAACGAGACACTCACATTACCCTCCCTCCCTCAGAGAGACACTCACATTACCCTCCCTCCCCCAACGAGACACTCACATTACCCCCCCTCCCCCAACGAGATACTCACATTACCCCCCCTCCCCCAACGAGACACTCACATTACCCCCCCTCCCCCAACGAGATACTCACATTACCCCCCCTCCCCCAACGAGATACTCACATTACCCCCCTCCCCCAACGAGATACTCACATTACCCTCCCTCCCCCAACGAGACACTCACATTACCCCCCCTCCCCCAACGAGACACTCACATTACCCTCCCTCCCCCAACGAGACACTCACATTACCCCCCCTTCCCCCAACGAGACACTCACATTACCCCCCCTTCCCCCAACGAGACACTCACATTACCCCCCCTCCCCCAACGAGACACTCACATTACCCCCCCTCCCCCAACGAGACACTCACATTACCCCCCCTCCCCCAACGAGACACTCACATTACCCCCCCTCCCCCAACGAGACACTCACATTACCCCCCCTCCCCCAACGAGACACTCACATTACCCTCCCTCCCCCAATGAGACACTCACTTTACCCTCCCTCCCCCTCAAAGAGACACTCACATTACCCTCCCTCCCCCCAACGAGACACTCACTTTACCCTCCCTCCCCCTCAAAGAGACACTCACATTACCCTCCCTCCCCCCAACGAGACACTCACTTTACCCTCCCTCCCCCTCAAAGAGACACTCACATTACCCTCCCTCCACCAAAGAGACACTCACATTACCCTCCCTCCCCCAAAGAGACACTCACATTACCCTCCCTCCCCCTCAAAGAGACACTCACATTACCCTCCCTCCACCAAAGAGACACTCACATTACCCTCCCTCCACCAAAGAGACACTCACATTACCCTCCCTCCACCAAAGAGACACTCACATTACCCTCCCTCCCCCCAAGAGACACTCACATTACCCCCCCTCCCCCAACGAGACACTCACATTACCCTCCCTCCACCAAAGAGACACTCACATTACCCTCCCTCCACCAAAGAGACACTCACATTACCCTCCCTCCACCAAAGAGACACTCACATTACCCTCCCTCCACCAAAGAGACACTCACATTACCCTCCCTCCACCAAAGAGACACTCACATTACCCTCCCTCCCCCAACGAGACACTCACATTACCCTCCCTCCCCCTCAAAGAGACACTCACATTACCCTCCCTCCCCCAACGAGACACTCACATTACCCTCCCTCCCCCAACGAGACACTCACTTTACCCTCCCTCCCCCAACGAGACACTCACTTTACCCTCCCTCCCCCAAAGAGACACTCACATTACCCTCCCTCCCCCAAAGAGACCCTCACATTACCCTCCCTCCCCCAACGAGACACTCACTTTACCCTCCCTCCCCCAGAGACACTCACATTACCCTCCCTCCCCCTAAGAGACCCTCACATTACCCTCCCTCCCCCAAAGAGACACTCACATTACCCCCCCCCCCCCCAAAGAGACACTCACATTACCCCCCCTCCCCCAACGAGACACTCACATTACCCTCCCTCCACCAAAGAGACACTCACATTACCCTCCCTCCACCAAAGAGACACTCACATTATCCCCCCTTCCCTCAGAGACACTCACATTACCCTCCCTCCCCCAAAGAGACACTCACATTACCCCCCCCTGAAAGAGACACTCACATTACCCTCCCTCCCCTAACGAGACACTCACATTACCCCCCCTTCCCCCAAAGAGACACTCACATTACCCTCCCTCCCCCAACGAGACACTCACATTACCCTCCCTCCCCCAACGAGACACTCACATTACCCCCCCTTCCCTCAGAGACACTGACATTACCCTCCCTCCCCCAAAGAGACACTCACATTACCCCCCCCTGAAAGAGACACTCACATTACCCTCCCTCCCCCAACGAGACACTCACATTACCCCCCCTTCCCCCAAAGAGACACTCACATTACCCTCCCTCCCCCAACGAGACACTCACATTACCCTCCCTCCCCCAACGAGACACTCACATTACCCTCCCTCCCCCAAAGAGACACTCACATTACCCTCCTCAAAGAGACACTCACATTACCCTCCCTCCCCTCAAAGAGACACTCACATTACCCTCCCCCAACGAGACACTCACATTACCCTCCCTCCCCCAACGAGACACTCACATTACCCTCCCTCCCCCAAAGAGACACTCACATTACCCCCCTCAAAGAGACACTCACATTACCCTCCTCAAAGAGACACTCACATTACCCTCCCTCCCCTCAAAGAGAAACTCACATTACCCTCCCTCCCCTCAAAGAGAAACTCACATTACCCTCCCTCCCCCAAAGAGACACTCACATTACCCCCCTCAAAGAGATACTTACATTACCCTCACTCAAAGAGATACTCACATTACCCCCCCCTCAAAGAGACACTCACATTACCCCCCCCCCTCCTCAAAGAGACACTCACATTTACCCCCACCCCCCTCAAAGACACTCACATTTACCCCCCCTCAAAGAGACACTCACATTACCCCCCCCCCCTCAAAGATACACTCACATTACCCTCCCCCACAAAGAGACACTCACATTACCCCCCCCCCCCCCCTCAGAGACATTCACATTACCCCCCCCCCCAACGAGACACTCACATTACCCTCCCTCCCCTCAAAGAGACACTCACATTACCCCCCCCCCCCCCCAAAGAGACACTCACCCTGTCTCTCGCTCTCTCTCCTCCTCTTTTCTCTTACCTCCCTCTCTCTCTCTCACCCTCTCACTCTCTCTCACTCTCCCTCACTCTCTCACTCTCACTCTCACTCTCACTCTCTCTTCTTATTTTAACACTATATATTTTAACACTCATTATTAGTTTAAGAAAATCTTGCTTATGTCCCAAACTATTTCACAATGTGAGTGTCTGGAACTCTGATGTCATCCCAAGAGAACTCAAACACATCGAGCACAGAACGCTCTCGCTCTCTAACCCGCAGTGACTACCCATCATCCTCCAGTCAGACACACAGGAAGCAGCTGCACAGAGAAAACTGCTCTGCTCTCATGGTGAGGTAGGGGGAGGAGGAGAGAGGAAAGAGGGAGATAAATGTTTGAGGAATCAGGATGCATCATGGTCCCATAGTAGTTTAGCACTGATCAAAGACCAGACCTGTCAGGCTGAGGTAGAGTGAGGGACTCAGAGAGAGGAGGGGGCTGGAATGGAGGGAAGCCTAGGTGGAGGTTCAGGGAGAGAGGGAGAAGGGGTGGAAGGCAGCGTGTTGACCCTAACAGTGAGAGGCTTGTGCAGGGTGTTGGTGAACAAGCTGTGTCAAGGCGGAGGAGAAGAGGCGAAGAGAGAGAGGGAGATAAAAAAAAGGGAGGGGGCAGAGAGGGGGAGAGGAGAGGCAGAGAGGAGAGGGGGAGAGGCAGAGAGGAGAGGGGGAGAGTGGGAGAGGAGAGAGGCAGAGGGGAGAGGGGGAGAGGCAGAGAGGGAGAGTGGGAGAGGAGAGAGGCAGAGAGGAGAGGGAGAGTGGGAGAGGAGAGAGGCAGAGAGGAGAGTGGGAGAGGAGGAGAGGGAGAGAGTGGGAGAGTGGGAGAGGAGGAGAGGCAGAGAGGAGAGGGGAGAGTGGGAGAGGAGAGAGGCAGAGGAGAGGGAGAGAGGAGAGGGGAGAGTGGGAGAGGAGGAGAGGTGCAGGCCTCAGCACTGAACACGCAAGGAGACTGCTGTTGCTGCTAGATGGTAATAACATGTGTAGAGGGGTGAGGGACAGGCCTGTTTGAAGTGGCCGAACGGTCCACAGCTGCGGATGAGGTGATGGATAGGAGGGGGAAGGAGAGAAGGATCTGACTGGTCTTTGGGGAACAGGAGAGAGAGCTAAGAGACCAGAGTGAGGGGTGAAGGAGGGAAAGCAGGAGAGAGTAGGAGAGAGAGAATAGGAGAGAGAGAGAAAGTAGGAGAGAGAGTAGGAGAGAGAGAGAGAGAGAGAGAGAGAGAGAGAGAGAGAGAGAGAGAGAGAGAGAGAGAGAGAGAGAGAGAGAGAGAGAGAGAGAGAATAGGAGAGAGAGCAGGAGAGAGTAGGAGAGAGAGAGTAGGAGAGCATAGGAGAGAGAGAGAGAATAGGAGAGAGAGAGAGAGAGTAGGAGAGAGAGAGAGAGAGAGAGAGAGAGTAGGAGAGAGAGAATAGGAGAGAGAGAGAGAGAATAGGAGAGAGAGAGAGAGTAGGAGAGAGAGCAGGAGAGAGTAGGAGAGAGAGTAGGAGAGCATAGGAGAGAGAGAGAAGGAGAGCATAGGAGAGAGAGAGAGTAGGAGAGAGAGAGCAGAAGAGTGAGAGAGTAGGAGAGAGAGAGAGAGTAGGAGAGAGAGAGAGAGAGAGAGAGTAGGAGAGAGAGAGTAGGAGAGAGAGAGAGAATAGGAGAGAGAGAGAGAGAGAGAGAGTAGGAGAGAGAGAGCAGGAGAGAGTAGGAGAGAGAGAGTAGGAGAGCATAGGAGAGAGAGAGAGAGTAGGAGAGAGAGAGCAGAAGAGTGAGAGAGTAGGAGAGAGAGCAGGAGAGAGAGTAGAAGAGAGAGGAGAGAGAGAAAAGAGAGAGCAGGAGAGAGAGAAGAGAGAGAGCAGGAGAGAGAGTAGGAGAGAGAGAGGAGAGAGAGAGGAGAGAGAGAGACAGAAAGAGAGTAGGAGAGAGTATAGAGGGAGAGCAGGAGAGATTAATTTCAACGTAATATTTGGTTGAGATGTTTATCAATGAGATTTCAAACTTTATTCACCCACTCAAAAAGACAGCCAGAAGTTTGTTGAATTCGCAATGTGTTATCACTATGCTTTCAACCATTTAAAAGCACAACCAAGTTCAAATGGGAATACATTGTCAGATATTTTGTATTTATAGAACAACTTAATGTTGAACGCTGTGCTTCATCTAACAGCAGAACCAAATGTCCGGGTTTGCAGTTGAGATGACATTAAAAGGTAAATAGCGCAGATTGTTTACAACAAAGTGAATATCTCCACAGACTTACACCTCTGCTTAATATCTTAAAAATGCTTTCTACGCTAAACTCAAAACGTGCTACTGGTTTTAAGGTTGAATAAATACTGTTACATTAGTTTAGCCTATTTACTGTCTTACAAAAGTAGAATTCAACAACGCAGCTGCTAAACAAGAAATGTAGTTTACGAAAGTTCAAATCTCTCTGTTTCCTATTCGAATGGGAATGAATACAGACATATCATCACAGCTGTTTACTGTTTCTGCAAAAGCGTAACCGAGATGTGTTTGGTTGTCAACGCAACCAAATATAAACATCTGACGGAGATACGTCATCACGCACGTTTGTTGTGCTCTACGTCATCACGCACGTTTGTGTGCTCTATGTCATCACGCACGTTCGTGTGCTCTACGTCATCACGCACGTTCGTGTGCTCTACGTCATCACACACGTTCCTGTGGTCTGCGTCATCACACACGTTCCTGTGCTCTACATCATCACACACGTTCCTGTGCTCTACGTCATCACGCACGTTCGTGTGCTCTACGTCATCACACACATCAAGTCAATTTGATGGAAACACATTTTAGAATCTGCAGATTTTTAGAATATTGGCATGAAATTCTGTCACCGTAGTAAATTAATCATTGATATGTTGGATTCACGTCTCCATCTCAACCAAAAAGTTAAAGAATAGGACTAAATTAAATCAAATTAAACTATTTCAATTCTTTAACTTTGATTCTTGGTTGAGATGTGAATTAAACATATAAATTATTCATTTGTAAACAAACTGTATTTACAGCCAGACTAAGTTTGTAGCTAGGTTTCTATCCAATTTGCGACAGATTTTCATGCTAATATTCACAATTCCGCATTTTCCCACCAGAGATGTTTCTATCAAATTGAGCTGTTGTGGATAAATCAAATCAAATCAAATCTTATTGGTCACATACATATTTAGCAGATGTTATTGCGGGTGTAGAGAAATCCTAGCTCCAACAGTGCAGTAATATCTAACTAAATGCTTGTGTTCCTAGCTCCAACAGTGCAGTAATATCTAACTAAATGCTTGTGTTCCCAGCTCCAACAGTGCAGTAGTATATAACTAAATGCTTGTGTTCCTAGCTCCAACAGTGCAGTAGTATCTAACTAAATGCTTGTGTTCCCAGCTCCAACAGTGCAGTAGTATCTAACTAAATGCTTGTGTTCCTAGCTCCAACAGTGCAGTAATATCTAACTAAATGCTTGTGTTCCCAGCTCCAACAGTGCAGTAATATCTAACTAAATGCTTGTGTTCCCAGCTCCAACAGTGCAGTAGTATCTAACTAAATGCTTGTGTTCCTAGCTCCAACAGTGCAGTAATATCTAACTAAATGCTTGTGTTCCCAGCTCCAACAGTGCAGTAATATCTAACTAAATGCTTGTGTTCCTAGCTCCAACAGTGCAGTAGTATATAACTAAATGCTTGTGTTCCTAGCTCCGACAGTACAGTAGTATCTAACTAAATGCTTGTGTTCCTAGCTCCAACAGTGCTGTAGTATCTAACTAAATGCTTGTGTTTCTAGCTCCAACAGTGCAGTAGTATCTAACTAAATGCTTGTGTTCCCAGCTCCAACAGTGCAGTAATATCTAACTAAATGCTTGTGTTCCTAGCTCCAACAGTGCAGTAGTATCTAACTAAATGCTTGTGTTCCTAGCTCCAACAGTGCAGTAGTATCTAACAATTCACAACAACACACACAAATCTAAAAGGCTGTGCGTAATGATGTAGTGCACATAAACATAACTTTATGCTTAAATTCCCATGTACAGAATTGAAAAATATCTGCTGATCGTTTTATCACAATTAGTTTTGCATTTAATGATGATCAGGTCTTGCCATGAGTGTTTCTAGCCAACAGCTTGCCGATACGGAGCGGGTAGGCTACCTATACTGAACAACAATATAAATGCAACATGCAACAATTTTACTGAGTTACATATAAGGAAAATTCCTAAATTCCTAATCTATGGATTTCACATGATTGGGCAGATGGCACTGGTCCACCATCTTGGGAGCCAGGCCCAGCCAATCAGAATGAGTTATCCCCACAAAAGGGCTTTATTACAGACAGAAATACTCCACCGTTTCATCAGCTGTCCTGGTGGCTGGTCTCAGACGATCCTGCAGGTGAAAAAGCAATATGTGGAGGTTCTGGGCTGGCGTGGTTACATGTGGTCTGCGGTTGTGAGGCCGGTTGGATGTACTGCCAAATTCTCTAAAATGACTTTGTAGGCGGCTTGTGGTAGCGAAATTAACATTACATTCTCTGACAACAGCTCTGGTAGATATTGCTGCAGTCAGCATGCCAATTGCACACTACCTCAAAACTTGAGACATCTGTGGCGTTGTATTGTGTGACAAAACTGCACATTTTAGAGTGGCCTTTTATTGTCCCCAGCACAAGGTGCACCTGTGTAATGATCATGCTGTTTAATCAGCTTCTTGATATTCCACACCTGTCAGTTGGATGGATTATCTTGGCAAAGGAGAAATGCTCAGTAACGGGGATTTAAACACATTTGAAAGAATTAAGCTTTTTGTGCACATGGAACATTTCTGTGATGTTTTATTTCAGCTCATAAAACAAGGGACCAACACTTTACATGTTGCGTTTATATTTTTGTTCGGTGTACATGATGAGATTATTATGGACAAAAGAGCGAGATTATTTTTATTTGTCAAATGGCAGCCAAGCATCGATCATCCCCAAAATAAGAACCTCTTTATTTATAGGAAAGAAGCATCAACCCTGTGAAGTTCATCGTAACTTATTTCATCTGTAGCCTAATAAACTACATGCTTTCCCCGAGTCGTAGTGGGAGGACCACACAACATGTCATCGTATGACTCCAAGTTACCTTCGATATGATGATTATTATATCAATATTATATCAATACCGCCATTTATCGTATAATTAATTTTACAGACACAAAAAGATCTCACGTTGTCTAGCGTATTTTGTTTTTTTATCAACATTTGGAAAGTTTACTGACAAATGTTCTGTTTCCATCAGGCCTTTCGTAACATTTAATTCAACATGTACTTTAGTCTCATAAAAAGGTTGGATGGAAACCTGGTTACAGATGGAAATATCCAGAACATCTCCTTCAAATGTTGATATTTGGTTGCGTTGACAACCAAACACAATTCAATATCCTGTTTTTGTTGGATTCTACCTTTCCATCTCAACCAAAAATCGAGGTTAAAGAATATAACTAAATCTAATCTAATTCAACTATAAATGCACTTTAAATATATTTCTATTGGATTTTGTCCAAATCTTTAACTTAGATTTTTGGTTGAGATGGAGATGTGAATCACACATATTAATGATTGAAATCAACCAATGCTCGAAACCCTAGGCCAGTATGTATTGTCTATTTTTAGATGAACCCTAGGCCAATATGTATTGTCTATTTTTAGATGAACCCTAGGCCAAAATGTATTGTCTATTTTTAGATGAACCCTAGGCCAATATGTATTGTCTATTTTTAGATGAACCCTAGGCCAATATGTATTGTCTATTTTTAGATGAACCCTAGGCCAATATGTATTGTCTATTTTTAGATGAACCCTAGGCCAATATGTATTGTCTATTTTTAGATGAACCCTAGGCCAATATGTATTGTCTATTTTTAGATGAACCCTAGGCCAATATGTATTGTCTATTTTTAGATGAACCCTAGGCCAATATGTATTGTCTATTTTTAGATGAACCCTAGGCCAATATGTATTGTCTATTTTTAGATGAACCCTAGGCCAATATGTATTGTCTATTTTTAGATGAACCCTAGGCCAATATGTATTGTCTATTTTTAGATGAACCCTAGGCCAATATGTATTGTCTATTTTTAGATGAACCCTAGGCCAATATGTATTGTCTATTTTTAGTTGAACCCTAGGCCAATATGTATTGTCTATTTTTAGATGAACCCTAGGCCAATATGTATTGTCTATTTTTAGATGAACCCTAGGCCAATATGTATTGTCTATTTTTAGATGAACCCTAGGCCAATATGTATTGTCTATTTTTAGATGAACCCTAGGCCAATATGTATTGTCTATTTTTAGATGAACCCTAGGCCAATATGTATTGTCTATTTTTAGATGAACCCTAGGCCAATATGTATTGTCTATTTTTAGATGAACCCTAGGCCAATATGTATTGTCTATTTTTAGATGAACCCTAGGCCAATATGTATTGTCTATTTTTAGATGAACCCTAGGCCAATATGTATTGTCTATTTTTAGATGAACCCTAGGCCAATATGTATTGTCTATTTTTAGATGAACCCTAGGCCAATATGTATTGTCTATTTTTAGATGAACCCTAGGCCAATATGTATTGTCTATTTTTAGTTGAACCCTAGGCCAATATGTATTGTCTATTTTTAGATGAACCCTAGGCCAATATGTATTGTCTATTTTTAGTTGAACCCTAGGCCAATATGTATTGTCTATTTTTAGATGAACCCTAGGCCAATATGTATTGTCTATTTTTAGTTGAACCCTAGGCCAATATGTATTGTCTATTTTTAGATGAACCCTAGGCCAATATGTATTGTCTATTTTTAGATGAACCCTAGGCCAATATGTATTGTCTATTTTTAGATGAACCCTAGGCCAATATGTATTGTCTATTTTTAGATGAACCCTAGGCCAATATGTATTGTCTATTTTTAGATGAACCCTAGGCCAATATGTATTGTCTATTTTTAGATGAACCCTAGGCCAATATGTATTGTCTATTTTTAGATGAACCCTAGGCCAATATGTATTGTCTATTTTTAGATGAACCCTAGGCCAATATGTATTGTCTATTTTTAGTTGAACCCTAGGCCAATATGTATTGTCTATTTTTAGATGAACCCTAGGCCATTATGTATTGTCTATTTTTAGATGAACCCTAGGCCAATATGTATTGTCTATTTTTAGTTGAACCCTAGGCCAATATGTATTGTCTATTTTTAGATGAACCCTCGGCCAATATGTATTGTCTATTTTTAGATGAACCCTAGGCCAATATGTATTGTCTATTTTTAGATGAACCCTAGGCCAATATGTATTGTCTATTTTTAGATGAACCCTAGGCCAATATGTATTGTCTATTTTTAGATGAACCCTAGGCCAATATGTATTGTCTATTTTTAGTTGAACCCTAGGCCAATATGTATTGTCTATTTTTAGATGAACCCTAGGCCAATATGTATTGTCTATTTTTAGATGAACCCTAGGCCAATATGTATTGTCTATTTTTAGATGAACCCTAGGCCAATATGTATTGTCTATTTTTAGATGAACCCTAGGCCAATATGTATTGTCTATTTTTAGATGAACCCTAGGCCAATATGTATTGTCTATTTTTAGATGAACCCTAGGCCAATATGTATTGTCTATTTTTAGATGAACCCTAGGCCAATATGTATTGTCTATTTTTAGATGAACCCTAGGCCAATATGTATTGTCTATTTTTAGATGAACCCTAGGCCAATATGTATTGTCTATTTTTAGATGAACCCTAGGCCAATATGTATTGTCTATTTTTAGATGAACCCTAGGCCAATATGTATTGTCTATTTTTAGATGAACCCTAGGCCAATATGTATTGTCTATTTTTAGATGAACCCTGGGTTGAATATAACAATAGCTGTTGATGACTTTCCAAATGCTACATAGGCCTAACTAGTTTAATTGATGTTATATGACTTATAAAGTATGGTTAATGTTAATTTGATCTGTTAAACCTACACTTTGGATTGACTTTCGATAGTAACAGTGAATATATTTATCTCAAAAGTTATATCTCAAAAGTTATTCTCACGATATCACATACAGTTGAAGTCTGAAGTTTACATACACCTTAGCCAAGTACATTTAAATTCAGTTTTTCACAATTCCTGACATTTAATCCTAGTAAAAATTCCCTGTCTTAGGTCAGTTAGGATCACCACTTTATAGTAGAGTAATAGTAGAGAGAATGATTTCTTTCAGCTTTTATTTCTTTCATCACATTCCCAGTGGGTCAGAAGTTTACATACACTCAATTAGTATTTGGTAGCATTGCCTTTAAATTGTTTAACTTGGGTCAAACGTTTCGGGTAGCCTTCCACAAGCTTCCCACAATAAGTTGGGTGAATTTTGGCCCATTCCTCCTGACAGAGCTGGTGTAACTGAGTCAGGTTTGTAGGCCGCCTCGCACACACTTGTTCAGTTCTGCCCACAAATGTTCTATGGGATTGAGGTCAGGGCTTTGTGATGGCCACTCCAATACCTTGACTTGTCCTTAAGCCATTTTGCCAGAACTTTGGAAGTATGCTTGGGGTCATTGTCCATTTGGGAGACCCATTTGTGACCAAGCTTTAATTTCCTGACTGATGTCTTGAGATGTTGCTTCAATATATCCACATAATTGTCCCCCCTCATGATGCCATCTATTTTGTGAAGTGCACCAGTCCTTCCTGCAGCAAAGTACCCCCACAACATGATGCTGCCACCCCTGTGCTTCACGGTTGGGATGGTGTTCTTCGACTTGCAAGCCTCCCTCTTTTTTCTCCAAACATAACGATGGTCATTATGGCCAAACAGTTCTATTTTTGTTTCATCAAACCAGAGGACATTTCTCCAAAAAGTGCGATCTTTGTCCCCATGTGCAGTTGCAAACCGTAGTCTGGCTTTTTTATGGCGGTTTTGGAGCAGTGGCTTCTTCCTTGCTGAGCGGCTTTTCAGGTTATGTCGATATAGGACTCGTTTTACTGTGGATATAGATACTTTTGTACCTGTTTCCTCCAGCATCTTCACAAGGTCCTTTGCTGTTGTTCTGGGATTGATTTGCACTTTTCGCACAAAAGTACGTTAATCTCTAGGAGACAGAATGCGTCTCCTTCCTGAGCGGTATGACGGCTGCGTGGTCCCATGGTGTTTATACTTGCGTACTATTGTTTGTACAGGCGTTTGGAAATTGCTCCCAAACTCCCAAGTTTTTTTCTGGGTATGTGATGGTGTATATGTGGGTATGTGAGGGTGTTACGTTCCCCAGTTTCTGTGTTGTATTTGAGTGTGTGTGTTTCAGGAGATGGCTTCCTGGAAGCCTCCCCAACCAGCTGATTGGTCGACTCAATGGCTAATGGATGATTAGAGAGCTGACCCCGCCCCCTCGTCAAGATGCAGCTGTATACAATTAGACTCCTGAAGCTATATAAAAGCCAGTTCTGTTCAGGAGGGAGAGGAGAGGAGATCATAACTGGGAGATCATTGCTGAGAGAGGAGGCTGAGGGTGATATACTGTGTTGGTTGTTCTCAGAGGGAGATGATTAGTGTGACCTGTATTGGTTGATTGGTTATGTCTTTTGTGTGTCAATAGGACGCAGTGTTTTGATTATTGAAATTGTTTGGATTGTTCTGTTTCATTTGTTCCCAGGGGGGAAGGAGAAGGCACTTTGGGAGTGCTTAGGCAAGAGGCCCGCGGGCATACATATACCCGTAGTATATTCATTGTCTAGGCACACTAGGTAAGACCTGGGCGGACCACCCCCTGTATTTTGGTTAGGGCACCAGGTGGTGCTAAGATAGGTAAGTAGTGGGTAGGCAGGTTAGATAGGAAAGGGGGAAGTTTTGATATTTACTTTCTTTGCTTTGGTTCTGTCCAGCCCCTTTTCCCCATATTACCGTAAGGAAATAAATCCTAGTAAACGGTAAATTCTGCCTTTGTCGTCCTTTCTCCCACCTACAGTTCATACCTCTTGCACTTCACAGAGAGTTGGGTTGTAGCAGGGAGTTGCGTTCCCTCTTCTCAGAGGCGTGCGTAACATAATGGGGGCTCATCCGGGATTCCATTAAACCCACCGGACCCTGCTGCACTGAGCTCTCTGTGGTTAGTGATTGAGGTGTGATGGTAGGTTGTGAGTTTGGATGACTTGTTTAGTTTGTGTGTTCAGTATATTGCTGTGTACAAGATGGCTGCCTCAGCCATCTCCAAGTTCATTGAAGCGCCCTCTATTGATTGTTTGGTGAGGTTTCGGAAAGTAGACCTTATAGCTATAGCTGACCATTATGGATTTGTTATCCCTGAGAAAGTCCTAAAGGCTGAGCTTTTGGTACTAGTCAGGGAGGGTTTAGTGAGAGAAAGAATTCTCTCATTGCAAGGAGAGGAGACGGGTAGACTTTCCGATGCCAAGTCGGAGGACAGGGCGGAGGAAGGGGTTGCTCGTACCCCCTTTGCATTGCCTCGATTCGATCCTTTATCTTCTGCTTCAGGTCGTTCAGACGGGACCGCAAGGCTGAAGGTGAGGCTGGCCCGGTTAGAAATGCAGCAAAAAGATAAGGAGAGACAGATGCATTTTGAACTTGAACTTAGGAAAATGGAAATCGACAAGGAGGTGAGGATTCGACAACTGGAGCTAGATGCTGGCTCCAGTGCGACTCCACAAGCTGCTCATCATAAAACCCACTTCGATGTGAGTAAAAATATCGCTTTAGTCCCTCCATTCCGAGAGTCGGAAGTTGATTCCTATTTCTCTGCGTTTGAGCGTGTGGCCGCTGCGCTACATTGGCCACGTGAGGTATGGCCGCTCCTGTTACAATGTAAATTGTCTGGGAAAGCCCAGGAAGTAGTAGCTGCTCTCTCGCTGGAAGACAGTTTACATTACGAAACAGTAAAAACTACCGTGTTGCGGGCTTATGAGTTGGTGCCTGAAGCTTATAGACAGCGCTTCAGGAACCACAAGAAACCCTCTCACCGTACTTTTGTTGAGTTTGCTAGGGACAAAGAGTCTCTGTTTAATCGATGGTGTTCAGCCAGCAAAGCTAACACATTTGCTGATATTCGGGAGTTGATGCTGTTGGAGGATTTTAAAGGCAACCTCCCTGATAGAATTGTAGTTCATTTAAATGAACAGAAAGTGGTGACTTTGGCCCAGGCAGCAGTGTTGGCAGATGAGTATGCTTTGACACACAAGACTGTCTTTGGTGCACCTCGTTTTGAAGGTAGACTGATTACGTCATCAGTGCCTCGTTCAGGTCGCTTTTCCTCTGACAAGTCTTTTCATGAAATCCGTGAATGTTTTTACTGTCACCAAAAGGGTCACGTGATTGCGGACTGCCCAGTTTTGAAAAATAAACCGAAACAGTCCCAGTCACCGTCCCCAAAAAGGAAAAGTTTGGGTTTAGTCAAGTCTTTGGCTCGTCCATTGGATCGAGTTCTTGATTCAGCATTTGAGAAACCGGATCCTGTCTATGATCCGTTTATCTCTGCCGGTTGTGTTTCCTTAACTGGAGAACAAGCTGATCAAAAGCCCATTAAAATCTTACGAGACACCGGGGCGGCGCAGTCAGTAATCATTACTGATGCTTTACCCTGGTCTCCTGAAACATATTGTGGCTCGCATGTCATATTACAGGGGATAGAGACAAAAACAGTACCTGTACCATTACACTGGGTCCACTTAGTGTCAGACTTGGTATCAGGACGTTTCCGTGTTGGTGTAGTGTCTACACTGCCAGTAAAAGGAGTCACATTGCTACTAGGGAATGATATTGCTGGTGGTAACGTTACTCCTGTGTTAGAGGTAGTAGAAATCCCAGAAATCAGAATTGCAGATGAGAAATTGGTTCAAGCATTTCCACATGTTTTTCCTGCTTGTGTCTTAACGAGGGCACAATCTCGCAAGCTAGGAGATGTGGTGGATTTGGCTAGTTCCATTTTTGAGAATGTTGAAGTAGAAGACAATGCACCGAGTATTCCTTCTGCAAGTCCGACAGTTTTTACTCCTGTAAAAACTAAGGAAGGGGACTGCGAAACCGCGGACATATGCTTTGAAAGTTAATAAATGTGTAAACTCACTTTTGAGAAAATGGCTTTTGAATGTTTTGATAATACTACTGGAGAGCTCTCCTTTGTCTCCGCCAATTCAGCATCGTTCACACCCTCTAAAGCTTTAGCCACACCCATTCAGCATCGTTCACACCCTCTAAAGCTTTAGCCCCACCCATTCAGCATCGTTCACACCCTCTAAAGCTTTAGCCCCACCCATTCAGCATTGTTCACACCCTCTAAAGCTTTAGCCCCACCCATCTCTTTAAGGATTCACCATATGGCTGTTGGTCGTTTACATTCCAGACATGTAGCTAGAGGCGACCTTATCTTAATGCCTCCCTTCATCATTCACTATCTATCATCCCACACCCCTACTCCTGCCAGTTATCCCTCCTCCCTTCATCCCCCCCCCCCCCCTTCCTTCATTCCTCACAACAACAAAAAATGATAGGCTAAAAACAACCCAATCTGGGTTATTTGTTAACCCAGCGCTGGTTAAATAGTGGACAGAACACATTAGGTTATTTTGACCCAGCCAGTTGGGTCGTTTGGATTACCCAAACATGGATTAATTTCACCATCAGTTGTTTTTTTGTTTTTTTACTGTCATGCTAGGTTGACATAGCAGCTGGGGTCTTTTTAAATGTAATCCTTAGGGTTATTTTTCAGGAGGCGTGGCTTATTAGGGGCGTGGCGTTCAGATAGTGCTTATTGGCCACCCGTGAGAGTAAATATCATTCCTGTTCATCGTGTTAAGTTTACATAGTGGTATACCACCTTATTGTATCCCAAAATTGGACTTACACAGGCTTTTAGGTAATGTGTTAAACAGTGAGTAGTGGAGTAAAGACTAAGTGGTAGTAAGTTATACTATAATACAATAAGGAACAATTCCAGATAAACACAAAGTGTTCAGAAAAATATTTGATAAATATTAGATGACGCTTACCCAGACACACTTGTCTAAATTGATGGGTCATGTGAGAGAAATGCTAAAACCCCCAGCCACATCTTGCCAAGTGGATGGGTCACTACAGAAGGTGTAAACGGTACAGCCAAATGGATACTTGCATAGCAGCAATATCAGAAATAGATAGTGTCAATATAAAGAAAATAATATAAGTATGTACAAGAACAATATCAAAAAGGATTTCAGTGATAGATGCCCCAGGAGAGTAGTGCCAGGAAAATAACCTCTCACTCAATGTCAACAAAACAAAGGAGCTGATCGTGGACCTCAGGAAACAGCAGAGGGTGCACCCCCCTGGGGGTGGCCAGTCCTCTTCTGGCTGTGCCGGGTGGAGATTATAACAGAATATGGGCAAGATGTTCAAGTGTTCATAGATGACCAGCAGGGTCAGATAATAATAATCAACGTAATCATACCATCATCGATTCCTTGTAGAGATGCCACACCGCTGCTTTTGTCACATGGGACGGCAGCAACTTTCCACCAAAGTGTTTGTGTTCTGGGTGGAGTCCTGGTAATACTACTGCATTATCCTCTGGGTGGAGTCCTGGTAATACTACTGCATTATCCTCTGGGTGACGTCCTGGTAATACTATTGCATTATCCTCTGGGTGGAGTCCTGGTAATACTACTGCATTATCCTCTGGGTGACGTCCTGGTAATACTATTGCATTATCCTCTGGGTGGTGTCCTGGTAATACTACTGCATTATCCTCTGGGTGGCGTCCTGGTAACACTATGGCATTATCCTCTGGGTGGCGTCCTGGTAATACTCAATACTAATGTCCTCATGCTTCAGGTTTAACCTGTTCTTGCTTGGGCCAGCTCTCTCTCTGATGGGAGGTATTAGACCATTCTCCTTGTATGACGGTGGTGGAGGAGAGTCAGGTCAGTGTTCTACTGATGCTGAAAGACAAATTCCAGATACAAATATTTTGGCATTATTATACAATAGCCGTAATCACCATCAGACACACCTGGCTAACTTGATGGGTCATGTCATCATCTGGCGAAGTGGAGTCTTTTGTTTAGACATGCTAGCTAGCTAAACAATGAACAGCAATCCTAATACATAGAGTACTAGCAATACAAACCGATTGTCATAGCTAGCTAAAGTTAACCAAATATGTTCAATGTTAGCTAGTTAGCTAGCTAACATTCAGGCTATAACTAGCAATGTGAAATGGCATTCTGAGATCACATTACTACACACAGATCATAAACGTAATGTTAGCTAGCGAGCCAGCCATCTAACGTCAGCTAGCTAGCTAACAGTAAGCTTTAACTTGGGGTCTTTTGTTTAGACATGTAGCTAGCTAGCTAACAGTAAGCTTTAACTTGGGGTCTTTTGTTTAGACATGTAGCTAGCTAACAGTAAGCTTTAACTTGGGGTCTTTTGTTTAGACATGTAGCTAGCTAGCTAACAGTAAGCTTTAACTTGGGGTCTTTTGTTTAGACATGTAGCTAGCTAGCTAACAGTAAGCTTTAACTTGGGGTCTTTTGTTTAGACATGTAGTTAGCTAGCTAACAGTAAGATTTAACTTGCAATGAAAACAACTTTGACAAAATTAGAAACGTATAATATCTGAAACTGTAGCCTCGACTCTTACGCATGGATGAACTCTTCACGGCAGACTGAAACCCCATTTCATTAAATAAGTCCCACAAGAATAGTAAACAAACAAACATTGGACCAACTGGGGACATTTTGTCAGTCCCCACGAGGTCAAATGTTGTTTCTAGGGGATTTAGGGTTAAGGTTAGAATTACGTTTAGGGTTAGGAGCTAGGGTTAGTTTTAAAGTTAGGGTTAGGGTTAAGAGTACGGGTTAAAGTTAGGGTTAGGGTTAAGAGTACGGGTTAAAGTTAGGGTTAAGAGTACGGGTTAAAGTTAGGGTTAGGGAAAATAGGATTTTGAACTGAATTGGGACTGAATTGTGTGCCCCCACAAGGTTAGCTGTACAAGACTATGTGTGTGTGTGTGTGTGTGTGTGTGTGTACATACAGTACATTTTATGTTACGTACATGTATCCTCCAGCTGCAATCGGACAGAGCAGGAGCAGAGTATGATGATGATGTGTATCAAGTGCAGGAACAGATCTGATTTCAGTACAGGAACAGAATGATTTCTGTCTGTATTTGTCTAGGCCTCTGTCCAGAGGAAGGAGGAGGGAGAGGAGAGGGAGAGGGTATGGGGGAGGGAGGAGAGAGGAAGAGGGGGAGGAGAGGGAGGAGGGGGGGTTGGGGGAGGATGGAGGAGGGGGGGAGAGGGAGGAGGGAGGGAGGAGAGAGGAGGAGGAGGGGGAGGAGGAGAGGGAGGAGGGGGGGGTTGGGGGAGGATGGAGGAGGGGGGGAGAGGGGGAGGGAGGAGAGAGGAGGGGGAGGAGGAGAGGGAGGAGGGGGAGGAGAGAATATGGAGGAGGGGGGGAGTGGAGGGAGGGGGAGGAGAGTGAGGAGGGGAGAGGATATGGAGGAGGGGGGAGGAGGAGCGGGAGGAGGGGGAGAGGAGGGGGAGGAGGATATGGAGGAGGGGGAGGGAGGAGAGAGGAGGAGGGGAGAGGATATGGAGGAGGGGGAGGGAGGAGAGAGGAAGAGGGGGGGGAGGAGGGGAGAGGATATGGAGGAGGGGGAGGAGGGAGGAGGGGGGGGGGGAGGAGGAGGAGGGAGTCGAAGTGCGAACGGAGCATGTTTGTGAGGCGGGCATTCCCCCAGAGCAGTGACATCCAGGGGGAGGAAGGCGAAGACAGGGAGGAGGGGGGAGGAAGGGGAGGACAGGGAGGATGGGGGAGGAGGGGGAGGACAAGGGGCTGGCCAGGGGAAATGAGTTAGGACCGTTTTAATTCAAATACACCGTCAGGATGTCAAGATTCAAGACATGGGATCTACTACTTATCTTCTAGCTACTGAGCCGATTGACGCACCCACACGTCCATTTAATTAGCATAATACCAAAAATCCCCATTAAAATCCGTCTGTCGCCAGGTTTCCATCCAACTGGCGACAGATTTTCATGTGAATATTCTTAAATCCGCATAAAAACAATATGTGCATTTTCCCACCAGATGTGTTTCCATCACATTGACTTTCGGTGGATAAAAGGTTGTGCGTGATGAAGTATTTCATTTCACATAAAATCACCTTTTGCAGTAAAATTCCCATGTACCGAATATAAAGTACATGTCAGCTGGGTTTCCATCACATATTCAACTCTACTGATGGTTTTGTCACAAAACATTTAGTATTATATCTATCAAATAGCTTATTTTTTTAAATACACAAGAAAAACCAGAACAACCCAGAAACACAACTGAATAAAAACACGATTTCAGAATGACAGTGAAGTTTGTCAATCCTTTACGATGTTAGTAAAGAGTTCACTTTTGACATATGGTCAGTAAAAGCCCTTTCTTCTGCAACTATAAAGATGTGCACTTTATATATTTAGTATGTCACAAAACATTTAGCATTATATATATATATATATATATGTGCCTACTCGTTATATATTTAGTATGTGGCCACTGGTATTGACAAGTGCGCTCTAGTCTAGCCAACAGCTCGCAGACACAGCGCAGGTTTATAGTCTACATGATGAAATTAATATGGACGAAAAAAACCACCTTCATTTTTAATTTGTCAAACTGCAGCCAAGGCATCGATGATCATGTCACCAGAATAAGACCCTCATCAAGATCATCACCGTGCACTTTCACCACCCTGTGAAGTTCATCGTAACTTATTTCATCTGTAGTCTAATAAACTACATGCTTTCCGATCTACACAACATGTCATCGGGTAACTCCAAGTTAACATCAATATGATGGTTATTACTTCAATATTTGCTCATAAAATATTTTCCACCGACATTTCTTGGGTAATTAATTTTACATTTGTAATAAATATCATTTATTATAACACAAGCATATTTGCTATTACATTGTTATAACTAACTTCTTTCCAAACAGGGTTTCTCACAAACTAATAAGCAGATACTGAGACCCACACACACCCAGAGACAGATGGCTGACACAGGCCTTTTCATAAAAACTGATAAGAAAAGGGTGCCTGGTACTGCATATCACAGAAACTGAGACACACACATACCCAAGGACAGAGGGCTGACGTAAACCTTTCATAAACACAGATAAGACAGGAACATCTACGCACACACAAAAACTCCTCTTCAGTCTGAACATTTTACAGAGACACACAGAAATGTCAAAATAGGAACATCTACGCACACACCTAATCTCCTGTTTTAGCTGAACATTTCTGAAGACAAAGAACTCTACTCAGAGCCAATGGGACAGTGATACTAGCCTGAAGGAGACCTCGCCCAACTCATCAGAACCAACCAGAGGACCAGAACTTCCAGACTCAACCTACTTTCTGTACTGTATAAAATGTATATGCACTCTGTTATCTGGGCTTCTTTCGGAGAGTTCCATTTGAGCTTGATGAAAGGGTCCGTGCACGCTATTTCAGATATCTTTACCTCTGAATAAATTGCTTTTAATTAAACCTTATCCACCCTGTCCAGAGTCTCTACTTCGTCTCAGTTCTCCAGTAAACATGTGTTATCAACAAAGGCACAAAAAGATCCCACCTTTTTCTAGCATATTTTGTTTTGTTGGATGGATGGAAACGTGGTCTGTGTTAAACTAGAGCAGGTGGCAGAGCTACAACCGCGTTCGTCAGACCAAGAGACATCCTGAAAATCCGTTTTCCCATAAAAACGTCTGTAGTGTTCGAACGGTGTTGGCTACTGAAAGATGAGACTCTCGCAAACACGATTCGTTTTGCTCTACAACATTCACAAGCGTCATGGGGACTCGTCTGAAATCGGTGCCGCCAATGTGCCAACTTCTGTCTTTTGCGTCCGAACAGTTTGAGCTACACACTAATATGACCTCTCTATGGAAAGATGAGACTCTCTACGACTCGTCTGAAGGTAACCCGGTACTGGGTAGAAAAATGAATGGAAGTGAATAGGGCATTTCCACTGTAAAATTATTATTAAAATATTTTTGAGCTTTCAAACATCTCTTTTAGATGTAGAACATATTTCCTTTTGATTTATTTTTTGAATTTCTGTTATTCAATGAATTTCAATGGGCTAATAGCAGTAAGGCCAATTTCAATGGGCTAATAGCAGTAAGGCCAATTTCAATGTTTCATCAGATGATTTTTGTATGTATTTTTATATACCTACAGGGGTCCTAAAACTCTAAATCAAATTGCCAAATAATCCTTGGCATGACTATCTTAAAACAATATTTATTTTTATTTTTTTCACCCATCAACAACCCCACGTCTTCGGAGGACACATATCTTGTTTGTTTTTTTTACAGCTTTTCTGCTGCATATACATATATTTTACATGTACATCTTATATGCAGCACCAGTCAAAAGTTTGTACGCACCTACTCATTCCAGGGTTTTTCTTAATATTTGACTATTTTCTACATTGTAGAATAATAATGAAGACATAAAAACTATGAAACAACACATATGGAATCATGTAGTAACCAAAATAAGTGTTAAACAAATTAAAATATATTTTATATTTGAGATTCTTTAAAGTAGCCACCCTTTGCCTTGATGACAGCTTTGCACACTCTTGGCATTTTTCTATCGTGCTGTGATGTTTTACATTAATTTTTTACCTTTCTAATCCTATAGTACTTACAGATTGTGAGCTAAAGATTAAAACCTTTCCTACCAGTTGTCACGAGTCCCGCCGAAGATGGTGCCTCTTCCTGTTCGGGCGGCGCTCGGCGGTCGTCGTCACCGGCCTACTAGCTGCCATCGATTCTCTTCTTTTTGTTTCTGTTAGTTTGGGCTGATTGGGTGCACCTGTTTTGAGTTTAGTTTTGTGGGTAGGCTATTTAAGGGCAGTAGGCCCGCTGGCTTTTGTAAAAGCCAGCTTGTTATTCTGTTTGTGGTGTTTGTATTCGTGTGGATTTTGTCCTTGTTAATTGTGGACTGGATGTTGACGCGCCCTTTTGTTGTGTGGCGTAGCCGTCTCATTTATATTCTATTTTGGAATATTAAAGTATATCCACTTGCTCGAAACTACCCTGCTCTCTGCGCCTGGCTCCTTCATTCACCATTGGAAACGTAACACCAGTATTATTATATTATTTATTGACTGACTATGGCTTTCCAGATCGCCCAACATTGCTATTTGTAAGGTTAATTTTAAGTGCATGTTGTGATTTTTTTTTAACCGTTCCTGAACCTGTGACCAGAAACAAGCTACATCGGGTCAATACCAGAATACATGATCTATTGATTCTGTCTCTTCACAGAAAAAATCTACAGAGCTGAGATTGTTGTCTGCCCCATATATATAGCATTCTGTTATGGCAAGAAATGTGTATAATAATTTAAATAGAAAAACTTGTTTTTTGTATCGTTTCATTAACCATGTGCCATGGAATCAGTACATCGAAAATCTCCTCCCATTTATTTTGCAACCTGTCTGGCGCAGCTGTCAACATTTTTGTCCTGGTATATTTTTCTATTTAATCCCAGTTCCTTTCAGCCAATTTATATCTTTAATATATGGCAGGAAAACAAGTCCCCTACCTTCCCTGTAATGCTGTAATCAGTTGGTTTTAAGTGTGGATTGAGCAGACATTCCCATATATTTACGATAGCTGCATATGTGACATAACTCCACCGTTTATATTCATAATATCATTAAAAAATATACCATTTTTTTTTTTTTTTTTTTAAAGGGCTTGTAAGTCATCATTTCACGGTAAGTTCTACACCTGTTGTATTCGGCACATGTGACCAATACAATTTGATTCGATTTGATTCTCCTGGTCGGTCTATGACATGGAAAGAGTAGGTGTCCTTATTGTTTTGTACAGTATATATTTCCACACTATGACGTTGGAATAATACTGTAAAATGGTGAAAAGGCCCGTTTAGCGTCAGAGCTGTTTGAAAAGGCACCTGAAATTTCTGCCTGTTTCGGTGGGATGGAGTTTTGGCCCGGTGACTAAATTAGTTAATGTATATTTGGCCTTGTGTTGTAGGTTATTGTCCTGCTGAAAGGTGAATTAATCTCCCAGTGTCCGGTGGAAAGCAGACTGAACCAGGTTTTCTTCTAGGATTTTGCCTGTGCTGAGCTCCAAACCATTTATTTTTTATCTTAAGAAACAACCCAGTCTTTAACGATTACAAGCATACCCATAACATGATGCAGCCACCACTATGCTTGAAAATATGGAGAGTGCGGCTCAGTAATGTGTTGTATTGGATTTGCCCCAAACATAACACTTTGTATTCAGGACAAAAAGTTAATTGCTTTGCCACATTCTTTGCAGTATTACTTTAGTGCCTTGTTGCAAACAGGATGCATGTTTTGGAATATTTTTATTCTGTACAAGCTTCCTCCTTTCACTCTGTTATTTTTTTTTACCCATCTAGCAATAGGAGCCCGTCTTTGTGAGGCATTGGAAAAACTACCTGGTCTTTTGTGGTTGAATCTGTGTTTGAAATTCACTGCTCAACTGAGGAGTCTTACAGATAATTGAATATGTGGGATACAGAGTTGAGGTACTAATTTAAAAATCATGTTAAACACTATTATTGCACACAGAGTGAGTCCATGCAACTTATTATGTGACTTGTTAAACACATTTTTATTCCTGAACTTATATTTAGGCTCCTTACCATAACAAAGGGGTTGAATACTTATTGACTCAAGACATTTCAGCTTTTCATTTTTTAATTCATTAGAAAAATAAAATGGATAAAACATAATTCCACTTAGACATTGTGAGGTATTGTGTGTAGGCAATGTCACGTTCTGACCATAGTTATTTTGTATTTTCTGTGTTTTAGTGTGGTCAGGGCGTGAGTTGGGTGGGTTATCTATGTTTTGTGTTTCTATGTTGGGTTTGTTGTTTGGCCTGATATGGTGTTAGAGGCAGGTGTTAGTCGTTGTCTCTGATTGGGAACCATATTTAGGTAGCCTGTTTTGTATTGTGGGTTTTGGTGGGTGGTTATTTTCAGTCTTCGTGTGTCTGCACCAGACAGAACTGTTTTCGGTTGTTTCTTTGTTATTTTGTTATTCAGTGTTCTGTTTTGATGATTATTAAACATCATGAACACTTCCCACGCTGCACCTTGGTCCTCACCTTCTAACACCGACGACAGCCGTTACAGGCCAGTGATAAAACATCTACATTTTATCCATTTAACACGTCAAAATTTGGATTTGAACCACTAAATAGAATGTTCAGTGGAACCCCCACCCAAGCATGAGAAATCCTCCTAACTCCTCCTGACCCTCACACCAAGAAATCATCCTAACTCCTCCTGACCCTCACACCAACCCAAAGCTTCACCCCCCCCCCCCCCCTCTGCTTTTGACTAAAATAATACCCCGTTTTATATCACCTTCTATTCATAGTGTTCATTGTCTCATCGTGTTCATTATCTCATCGTGTTCATTATCTCATTGTGTTCATTATCTCATCGTGTTCATTATATTGTCGTGTTCATTATCTCGTCGTGTTCATTATCTCACTGTGTTCATTATCTCACAGTGTTCATTATCTCATAGTGTTCGTTATCTCATAGTGTTCGTTATCTCATAGTGTTCATTATATCATAGTGTTCATTATCCCAGTGTTCATTATCCCATAGTGTTCATTATATCATAGTGTTCATTATCCCATAGTGTTCATTATCCCATAGTGTTCATTATCCCATAGTGTTCATTATCTCGTCGTGTTCATTATCTCGTCGTGTTCATTATCTCACCGTGTTCATTATCTCACCGTGTTCATTATCTCACCGTGTTCATTATCTCGTCGTGTTCATTATCTCGTCGTGTTCATTATCTCACCGTGTTCATTATCTCACCGTGTTCATTATCTCACAGTGTTCATTATCTCACAGTGTTCATTATCTTGTCGTGTTCATTATCCCATAGTGTTCATTATCTCATAGTGCTCATTATCTCGTCGTGTTCATTATCTCATAGTGTTCATTATCTCATAGTGTTCATTATCCCTGTTTCTACTTCCTCCTTTAGGAAAGAGTGGTGAAGGGAATACTAGACACTACCAGTGATCTGCTGACCCTGTTCTGTATGGCCTGTCTCCTGCCTCTTCTTGAGCTACAGGCAGACTCACCTAATTGTCTGAGTGTATCTAGCTGTGTACTGTGTAACTGCTATTTTAACAGCCAGCGGTAGTTAACGGTGTTATAATAGGAACGAGAGCAGGACCACCCATCTTCATTTATTTGGGGGGGTGGGGGGGGGGGGGCATGTTTTTCCTCCTGTGGGTTTAGGTTAACAGTCCATTATATGTTATTTGATGTTTTCTAAACAGGCAGTACAAACACATCTCTGGACCACTAACAGCACAGCTGTGTCCCAAATGGACCCCTATTCCCTATATAGTGTACCACCATAAGGCTCTGGTCAAAAAGGAGTGCTCTTTGTAAGGAATATGGTGCCGTTTGGAATGCAGCCCACGTTCTGTTTCTGTGTGTTGGTCTAACAGCAGATAACATCATGCCAGTCAGCCTCCCGCCCTGCTCTCTGTTTACACCATCTGATGTGGATACATGGAAACATGTCTGTCTGATCACTACTACAGAGCGGCACAGACCACAGGCACTTCCCCCGCTGTGTGTGTGTGTGTGTGTGTGTGTGCGTGTGTGTATGTGTGTCTGTGTGTGTGTGTCCGTGTGTGTGTGTCCGTGTGTGTCCGTGTGTGTGTGTGTGTTTTTGTGTGTGTGTGTTTTTGTGTGTATGTGTTTTTGTGTGTATGTGTTCGTGTGTTCGTGTGTGTGGGTCAGACTGTGGGTGGCCTAATCACTTAATTACATAGGCCGGATGGTTGATGAGAGATCACAAGGTCCGTTCTCCCAGTCCCTTAAACACCCCTGGAGGGATGCCAAACCAACGGGGTCTGGTCTCCTCTGGTCCTGGGGAGGGATGCCAAACCAACGGGGTCTGGTCTCCTCTGGTCCTGGGGAGGGATGCCAAACCAACGGGGTCTGGTCTCCTCTGGTCCTGGGGAGGGATGCCAAACCAACGGGGTCTGGTCTCCTCTGGTCCTGGGGAGGGATGCCAAACCAACGGGGTCTGGTCTCCTCTGGTCCTGGGGAGGGATGCCAAACCAACGGGGTCTGTTCTCCTCTGGTCCTGGGGAGGGATGCCAAACCAACGGGGTCTGGTCTCCTCTGGTCCTGGGGAGGGATGCCAAACCAACAGGGTCTGGTCTCCTCTGGTCCTGGGGAGGGATGCCAAACCAACAGGGTCTGTTCTCCCCTGGTCCTGATGCCAAACCAACAGGGTCTGTTCTCCTCTGGTCCTGGGGAGGGATGCCAAACCAACAGGGTCTGTTCTCCTCTGGTCCTGGGGAGGGATGCCAAACCAACAGGGTCTGTTCTCCTCTGGTCCTGGGGAGGGATGCCAAACCAACGGGGTCTGTTCTCCTCTGGTCCTGAGGAGGGATGCCAAACCAACAGGGTCTGTTCTCCTCTGGTCCTGGGGAGGGATGCCAAACCAATGGGGTCTGGTCTCCTCTGGTCCTGGGGAGGGATGCCAAACCAACAGGGTCTGGTCTCCTCTGGTCCTGGGGAGGGATGCCAAACCAATGGGGTCTGGTCTCCTCTGGTCCTGGGGAGGGATGCCAAACCAACAGGGTCTGGTCTCCTCTGGTCCTGGGGAGGGATGCCAAACCAACAGGGTCTGTTCTCCTCTGGTCCTGGGGAGGGATGCCAAACCAACAGGGTCTGTTCTCCCCTGGTCCTGGGGAGGGATGCCAAACCAACGGGGTCTGTTCTCCTCTGGTCCTGGGGAGTGATGCCAAACCGACAGGGTCTGTTCTCCTCTGGTCCTGGGGAGGGATGCCAAACCAACGGGGTCTGTTCTCCCCTGGTCCTGGGGAGGGATGCCAAACCAACGGGGTCTGGTCTCCCCTGGTCCTGGGGAGGGATGCCAAACCAACAGGTTCCCCAAACCCTTTACTCTGCTGCACCACCAGCCGTCACTACACATTTCCCACTATACTGTGTTCCAATGGATGGGCCTAATATAGTCATACAATAAGTTTTGTAGTGATTCCTACGTTGTTGATATAAGGAATATTTGATTGTCCGTGGTGTGTAATGAGGAGCAAACAGATACTGCACTTGACAAATATATGAAATTGCTTATCCCACTTACTAATAAGACATTAAGAAAATGACTGTAAAAACTGTTAAATCCCAGAATATTGATGAGGAATTGAAACGTATGGTTGAGAGGGATGAGGCAAAAGGAATGGCAAATACGTCTGGCTGCACAACCAATTAGCTAAACGTACTGCAAACTGAGAAATCATGTGACTAAACTAAATAAAAAGAAGAAGAAACTACACTATGAAACAAAGATAAATTACATAAAGATTTATAGTACAAAGCTTTGGAGCACCTTCAATGAAAGATCTGAGGCAAACTCAGCTCCATCAGTCATTGAATCAGATCGCTCATTCATCACAAAACCAACTGATATTACCAACTACTTTAATAATTTTTTCATTGGCAAGATTAGAAAACTTAGGTGGTAACCGGCTAGTGACAGTGACTAAGGTGCAGGGCAGGGTACCGGGTGGTAGCCGGCTAGTGACAGTGACTAAGGTGCAGGGTAGAGTACCGGGTGGTAGCCGGCTAGTGACAGTGACTAAGGTGCAGGGCAGGGTACCGGGTGGTAGCCGGCTAGTGACAGTGACTAAGGTCCAGGGCAGGGTACCGGGTGGTAGCCGGCTAGTGACAGTGACTAAGGTGCAGGGTAGAGTACCGGGTGGTAGCCGGCTAGTGACAGTGACTAAGGTCCAGGGTAGAGTACCGGGTGGTAGCCGGCTAGTGACAGTGACTAAGGTGCAGGGCAGGGTACCGGGTGGTAGCCCGGCTAGTGACAGTGACTAAGGTGCAGGGTAGAGTACCGGGTGGTAGCCGGCTAGTGACAGTGACTAAGGTGCAGGGTAGAGTACCGGGTGGTAGCCGGCTAGTGACAGTGACTAAGGTGCAGGGCAGGGTACTGGGTGGAGGCCGGCTAGCGATGCCTATTTAACAGTCTGATGGTCTTGAGACAGAAGCTGTTTTTCAGTCTTTTGGTCCCAGCTTTGATGCACCTGTACTGACCTTCTGGATGTGAACAGAAACAATGAGAGTTTTTGAAGCGCGAGTACTACAGGCAATGTGTTGATAGAACTTCGGTAGTGTTTTACACAAATTTGCTTTGTTAAAAATCCCCAGCTACAATAAATGCAGCCTCAGGATATTTGGTTTCCAGTTCGCATAAAGTCCAGTGTAGTTCCTTGAGGGCCGTTGTGGTATCGGCTTGAGGTGGAATATACACGGCTGTGACGATAACCAAAGATAATGTCTGTGTGGCGCTGCGGTCTAAAGCACTGCATCTCAGTGCTAGAGACCCACTACAGACCCTGGTTTGATTCCAGGTTGCATCACAACCGGTCGTGATTGGGAGTCCCAGAGGGAGGCTCACAATTGGCCCAGTGTCGTCCGGGTTTGGCCGGTGAAATAAGATTTTTTTCTCAACCGGCTTGCCTAGTTAAATAAAGGTTAAACATAATTTATTTACAAATATGGTCGGCATTTGATTGTGAGGTATTCTAGGTTCAGGTGAACAAAAGGACTTGAGTTTCTGTATGTTATCACAATCACACCATGATTAGTTAATCATTAAACACACACCTCTGCCTTCTTCCTGGAGTGTTCTTTATTCCTGTCTGCGTGATGTACTGAGAACCCAGCTGGCTGTGTGGACGGGGACAGTATATCCAGAGAGTTCTTTATTCCTGTAAAAAAAAACATTGTCGGCCAATAATGTAAAAAATAACACACACACAGAAAATATACTGCAAAGTTGCTTAGGAGCTACAAGCAGAGCTGTCATGTCTTAGGAGCTACAAGCAGAGCTGTCATGTCTCATGTCTTAGGAGCTACAAGCAGAGCTGTCATGTCTCATGTCTTAGGAGCTACAAGCAGAGCTGTCATGTCTGCCATGTCTGTCGGCGCCATCTTACACCTATGAAAAACAGCCCCAGTGCATTATTCCTCCTCCACCAAACTTTACAGTTGGCACTATGCATTGAGGCAGGTAGCATTCTCCCGGCATCCGCCAAACCTAGATTTATCAGTCGGAATGCCAGATGGTGAATTGCTGCTCCAGAATTAAATATCGGCGAGCGGTACACCACTCCAGCCGACGCTTGGCATTGCTCGTTGGTGATCTTAGGCCTGTGAAGCTCCCGACCAACAGTTCTTGTGCTGACGTTGCTTCCAGAGGCAGTTTGGAACTCGGTAGTGAGTCTTACATTTGAGGACAGACGATGTTCATGCGCTACGTGCTTCAGCACTCGGCGGTCCCGTTCGGGTGGCGCTCGGCGGTCCCGTTCTGTGTCACGACTCCGACCGAAGCAGGCTCCCCTTCCCGTTCGGGTGGCGCTCGGCGGTCCCGTTCTGTGTCACGACTCCGACCGAAGCAGGCTCCCCTTCCCGTTCGGGTGGCGCTCGGCGGTCCCGTTCTGTGTCACGACTCCGACCGAAGCAGGCTCCCCTTCCCGTTCGGGTGGCGCTCGGCGGTCCCGTTCTGTGAGCTTGTATGGCCTATCACTTCGCAACTGAGCCTTTGTTGCTCCTTGACGTTTCCAGTTCACAATAAAAGGCACTTAGAGTTGACCAGCTCTGACCTGTAGGGGGCCATACTACTGCCAATGTTTTTCTATGGAGATTGTACGGCTGTGTGCTTGATTTTTCATACACCTGTCAGCAATGGATGTGGCTGAAATAGGCGAATCCACTCATTTTGAAGGGCTGTCAACATACTTTAGTATATATAGTGTTGTTTTATAGCTAATATTTTTTTTGTCAGCACCTTAAGGGTACTGGTGGAACCTTGTATGTAAATATTGGCACAATTTAAAAAAAATCTACCTTGTTAAAGATGTTTCCTATTTGACATAAAAAAATAAGATGTGTTCCTAAAATAAAACCCCAATTTCAACTTTAGTTTCTTTGTCGAGTTTTCAATGTGCTGTTTAAAATTCATAGATTTTTTTGTCTAAAAAAGATATGCTTTCGATCAGTTGGCCGCTCGTCTTTTCAGTTCGATGCAGCTGGCGACTGGAACGACCTGCAACAAACACTCAAACTGGACAGTTTTCTCTTAATCTCTTCAATCAAAGACTCAATCATGGACACTCTTACTGACAGTTGTGGCTGTCGAGCTCAGAGGGAACTATAGTGCTGAATGCTGAGCTGTAGTCAATGAACAGCATCCTCACATAGGTGTTCCTCTTGTCCAGGTGTGTTACGGCGATGGAATCCCTCACACACACAGCAGAGACTTGGCAGGGCTGTTCAGGCAGGCTGTATCCCTCACACACACAGCAGAGGCTTGGCAGGGCTGTTCAGGCAGGCTGTATCCCTCACACACACAGTAGAGGCTTGGCAGGGCTGTTCAGGCAGGCTGTATCCCTAACACACACAGCAGAGGCTTGGCAGGGCTGTTCAGGCAGGCTGTATCCCTCACACACACAGCAGAGGCTTGGCAGTAGAGGTCTTCACGGATCCAACTGTACCCGAATACCGAGACCCAATCCGTAACCAGAGTGGGTCCCGCATCCAGAATTATAAATAATGTCACGGGTCTGGGTCGGTTATGATATGATATGATTGTCACGGGTCTCGAGTATGTGTAATTTTAACTGACTTGTCCGGAAATGCCCGTAGGCTACAAATCCAAACATGACTTCTGCAGTAGAGAGAGAGATGGCATCACTTTATGATGCTCTTGCTTTTTCACCAGAGTGGCGCATCCAGCTTGTTGTTGTTGTTGGCCAATCAGAAGTCATCAAAGCGGCAACAGTGTCACGACTTCCGCCGAAGTCGGTCCCGCTCCTTGTTCGGGCGGCATTCGGCGGTCGACGTCACCGGTCTTCTAGCCATCGTCGCTCCACCTTTCGTTTTCCATTTGTTTTGTCTTGTTTTCCCGCACACCTGGTTCACATTCCCTCATCAGACTAAATATATATTACCCTCTGTTTCCCCCATGTCTGTGTGTGGAATTGCAGCAAAGGTCCCCCCCTTTGCTGCTATAACAGCCTCCACTCTTCTGGGAAGGCTTTCCACTAGATGTTGGAACATTGCTGCGGGGACTTGCTTCCATTCAGCCACAAGTGTGTTAGTGAGGTCTGGCACTGATTTTGGGCGATTAGGCCTGGCTCACAGTTGACGTTCCAATTCATCCAAAAGGTGTTTGATGTGGTTAAGGTTAGGGCTCTGTGCAGGCCAGTCAAGTTCTTCCACACCGATCTCAACATGCCATTTCAGAAGTGAGTCTATGGAACCCCTACCTGTCCCAGACCTGCTGTTTTCAATTCTTAATGATCGGCTATGAAAAGCCAACTGACATGTATTCCTGATTATTATTTGACCATGCTTGTCATTTATGAACATTTTGAAAATCTTGGCTCTCTCTAATTCTCTCCTTCTCTCTCTCTTTCTCTCTCTCGGAGGACCTGAGCCCTGGGACCGTGCGTCGGGGCTGCCGGGCGTGATGGCTCCTTGCTGTCCCCAGTCCACCTGGCCTTGCTGCTATTCCAGTTTCAGCTGTTCTGCCTGCGGTTATGGAACCGCCACCTGTCCCGGACCTGCTATTTTCAACTCTTGATGATCGGCTATGAAAAGCCAACTGAAAATTATTCATGATTATTATTTGACCATGCTTGTCACTTATGAACATCTTGGCATAGTTCTGTTATAATCTCCACCCAGCACAGCCAGAAGAGGACTGGCCACCCCTCATAGCCTGGTTCCTCTCTAGGTTTCTTCCTAGGTTTTGGCTTTTCTAGGGAGTTTTTCCTAGCCACCGTGCTTCTACACCTGCATTGCTTGCTGTTTGGGGTTTTAGGCTGGGTGTCTGTACAGCACTTCGAGATATTAGCTGATGTACGAAGGGCTATATAAAATAAACTTGATTTGATTTGATTTCTGTATGGACCTCGCTTTGTGCACGGGGGCATTGTCATGCTGAAACAGGAAAGGGCCTTCCCCAAACTGTTTACCACAAAGTTGGAAGCACAGTCTAAAATGTCATTGTATGCTGTAGTGTTCCGATTTCCCTTCACTGGAACTAAGGGGCCCGAACCATGAAAAATAGCCCCAGACCATTATTCCTCCTCCACCAAACTTTACAGTTGGCACTATGCATTCGGACATGTATCGTTCACCTGGCATCGGCCAAACCCAGATTCGTCTGTCGGACTGCCAGATGGGGAAGCGTGATTCATCACTCCAGAGAACGACTGGCTAGCTCAGCACACCTAACATGGACATTTCAGTATTGTCAGCTTGCTGTTAGCTAGCTAAAGTGGCAGCAAGTTTACTAGCGAGCTGTGAACCAACTAACCAATTTATACACATTCATCATTGCTACCAAAACACAAACAGAGAGTTAGCTATATATCGAGAATTACATTTTTAGAGACGGAGTGTTTCTCCAGACAAGGAATAGATGGAGACACTGAGAAGAGAATGTTGTTCTCCAGGTACATAACCCAATTTAATTATATTCCTTATATTCCAAACCAGAATGTGTAAGATCCTGGTCGAATGAAACAGACGGAGGCCCAGCTACAATAGTCAAAAAGGTTCACGGGAACGTTCTGAAGTCAGGAATACAAAACAATTAATTTTATACTGACTTCTCACGCCCACACATTCACAAAACCATACGCACACACATACACACAAACATACACACACACATACACACCACCATACACACACACATACACACACACAACCATACGCACACACATACACACACACATACACACCACCATACACACACACACATACACACAACCATACGCACACACATACACACAAACATACACACACACACATACACACACACATACACACCACCATACACACACACACCACCATACACACACACATACACACACACAACCATACGCACACACATACACACAAACATACACACACACATACACACACACATACACACACACATACACACCACCATACACACACACATACACACACACACATACACACAACCATACACACACACACATACACACAACCATACGCATATACATACACACACACACACACACACAACCATACGCACACACACACACACAACCATACGCACACACATACACACAACCATACACACACACATACACACAACCATACACACACACACATACACATACACACAACCATACACACACACATACACACAACCATACACACACACATACACACACACACACACAACCATACGCACACACACACACACATACACACAACCATACACACAACCATACACACAACCATACACACACACATACACACAAACATACGCACACACATCCATACGCACACACGTCCTGCTACCCAGCCCGACAGAGACTAGTGACCTTGTCCTTGAGACTTACTCCCTGTTCTCTCCCAAATCTCTAGTCAGGTCGGCACCGAGCTCAGACAGTCTGTGTTTATAATACCATAAAGACATATTGTCTTTACCCTAATTCTGACTAGGACTACACATTTATTGATTAGGATTTTATACATTCTAATCAATTCCATACATTATATGTTTCAGGGCGGAATATTCTAATCATTCAATTAACAGATCATTTTCACCTATCAGATACTCTTATTTCCTGACGTTAGTTTACGTTAGTTGACTTGCTTACGTCAGTCAAAGACAGAATGAAGAAACAAACATGTTAACTCTGCTGAAGGTAGCTACCAGTCTAGCAGTGACGAGCATGGGGCCAAATTGATTGACAGTGTTGGCTAGCTATACGATTTAGAGTTCAGGAAGGAGATAACAGTACCACACGAGTTGGTCACATGACACCTCTGTTCCATTATTGTCACAGCAGGGGTCCTCTCTATTCCTGAAGACAGACAGAGACACACACACACACACACACACACACACACACACACACACACACACACACACACACACACACACACACACACACACACACACACACACACACACACACACACACACACACACATTACTATTTACACACTCATTACCATACAGATGAAGAATGTCATCTGAAATTAATTAATTCAATTATAAATATATTAATAATAAATATATTTAGATGTAATCATCAACGGCTCTTAGAGACAGATAGGGATATTATTATTCAGCTCCAGAGATGGGATACGTTCCAATTGGCACCCTATTCCCTATAGGCCCTGGTCTAAAGTAGTGCACTATATGAGGGTGCCATGCACCCTGGTCAAAAGTAGTGCACTATATGAGGGTGCCATGCACCCTGGTCAAAAGTAGTGCACTATATGAGGGTGCCATGCACCCTGGTCAAAAGTAGTGCACTATATGAGGGTGCCATGCACCCTGGTCAAAAGTAGTGCACTATATGAGGGTGCCATGCACCCTGGTCAAAAGTAGTGCACTATATGAGGGTGCCATGCACCCTGGTCAAAAGTAGTGCACTATATGAGGGTGCCATGCACCCTGGTCAAAAGTAGTGCACTATATGAGGGTGCCATGCACCCTGGTCAAAAGTAGTGCACTATATGAGGGTGCCATGCACCCTGGTCAAAAGTAGTGCACTATATGAGGGTGCCATGCACCCTGGTCAAAAGTAGTGCACTATATGAGGGTGCCATGCACCCTGGTCAAAAGTAGTGCACTATATGAGGGTGCCATGCACCCTGGTCAAAAGTAGTGCACTATATGAGGGTGCCATGCACCCTGGTCAAAAGTAGTGCACTATATGAGGGTGCCATTCCAGAAGCAGCTGACAGAGATTAGAGAATCTGTGGGACTTTGAGTTGACAGGCCGGCTCACATCAAGGCCAGGATGGAGATAGATAATGCTGTTTAAAGAAATGTCTGTGTGTGTGTGTGTGTGTGTGTGTGTGTGTGTGTGTGTGTGTGTGTGTGTGTGTGTGTGTGTGTGTGTGTGTGTGTGTGTGTGTGTGTGTGTGTGTGTGTGTGTGTGTGTGTGTGTGTGTGTACGTGAGTGTGTGTATGTGTACACGTGTGTGTATGTGCATGCGTGTGTGTGTTTGTTGGCTTGTGTGTGTGTGTGTGTGTGTGCGTGTACGTGTGTGTGTATACATATGCACGTGGGTGTGTGCGTGAGTGTGTGTGTGTGTTGGCTCATGGGTGTGTGCGTGAGTGTGTGTGTGTGTTGGCTCATGGGTGTGTGCGTGAGTGTGTGTGTGTGTTGGCTCATGGGTGTGTGTGTGTGCGTGTGTGTGTATACATATGCACGTGGGTGTGTGCGTGAGTGTGTGTGTGTGTTGGCTCATGGGTGTGTGCGTGTGTGTGTGTGTGTGTGTTGGCTCATGGGTGTGTGTGTGTGCGTGTGTGTGTATACATATGCACGTGGGTGTGTGCGTGAGTGGGTGTGTGTAGAGGGAATCAGCCAACACTTATCAACACGCCAGGCGCCTCGTTGAATTTACCACGTCGGTTGGTGCTACACCTTCACAGAGGAAACAACAGCACAGCTACCGGCTACCGGCTACCGGCTACCGGCTACCGGCTACCGGCTATCGGCTACCGGCTACCGGCTACCGGCTATCGGCTATCGACTATCACACTCGCTAGTACTCCGTGTCTGTCTGCACGGCACACTAGTCCCTTAGCCCTTATCACTCGTACCTGTATACCAGTGGAGACCTCCTCAGTGAATTAAAAAAATGAAGTGAAGTGTTGAAAAAGTTACCCTTTTTAGATAAAACTACACTAAATACGTTCACGTCACCAAATCATTGGTTAAAAAAAACACTGTTTTGTAATGAATGTCTCCAGTAGCCTCAGCAGCACTCTGTAGGGTAGCACCATGGTGTAGCCGGAGGACAGCTAGCTTCCGTCCTCCTCTGGGTACATTGACTTCAATACAAAACCTAGGAGGCTCATGGTTCTCACCACCTTCCATAGCCTTACACAGTAATTATGACAACTTCCAAAGGACGTCCTCCAACCTATCAGAGCTCTTGCAGCATGAACTGACATGTGGTCCACCCAATGAAAGGCTCAGAGAGGGTAGCACCATGGTGTAGCCGGAGGACAGCTAGCTGCAGAGAATGAATCTAGTACTGAAAGCATAAGCTACAGCTAGCTGCAGAGAATGAATCTAGTACTGAAAGCATAAGCTACAGCTAGCTGCAGAGAATGAATCTAGTACTGAAAGCATAAGCTACAGCTAGCTAGCTGCAGAGAATGAATCTAGTACTGAAAGCATAAGCTACAGCTAGCTAGCTGCAGAGAATGAATCTAGTACTGAAAGCATAAGCTACAGCTAGCTGCAGAGAATGAATCTAGTACTGAAAGCATAAGCTACAGCTAGCTAGCTGCAGAGAATGAATCTAGTACTGAAAGCATAAGCTACAGCTAGCTAGCTGCAGAGAATGAATCTAGTACTGAAAGCATAAGCTACAGCTAGCTAGCTGCAGAGAATGAATCTAGTACTGAAAGCATAAGCTACAGCTAGCTAGCTGCAGAGAATGAATCTAGTACTGAAAGCATAAGCTACAGCTAGCTAGCTGCAGAGAATGAATCTAGTACTGAAAGCATAAGCTACAGCTAGCTGCAGAGAATGAATCTAGTACTGAAAGCATAAGCTACAGCTAGCTGCAGAGAATGAATCTAGTACTGAAAGCATAAGCTACAGCTAGCTGCAGAGAATGAATCTAGTACTGAAAGCATAAGCTACAGCTAGCTAGCTGCAGAGAATGAATCTAGTACTGAAAGCATAAGCTACAGCTAGCTAGCTGCAGAGAATGAATATAGTACTGAAAGCATAAGCTACAGCTAGCTAGCTGCAGAGAATGAATCTAGTACTGAAAGCATAAGCTACAGCTAGCTGCAGAGAATGAATCTAGTACTGAAAGCATAAGCTACAGCTAGCTAGCTGCAGAGAATGAATCTAGTACTGAAAGCATAAGCTACAGCTAGCTGCAGAGAATGAATCTAGTACTGAAAGCATAAGCTACAGCTAGCTGCAGAGAATGAATCTAGTACTGAAAGCATAGGCTACAGCTAGCTGCAGAGAATGAATCTAGTACTGAAAGCATAAACTACAGCTAGCTGCAGAGAATGAATCTAGTACTGAAAGCATAAGCTACAGCTAGCTAGCTGCAGAGAATGAATCTAGTACTGAAAGCATAAGCTACAGCTAGCTAGCTGCAGAGAATGAATCTAGTACTGAAAGCATAAGCTACAGCTAGCTAGCTGCAGAGAATGAATCTAGTACTGAAAGCATAAGCTACAGCTAGCTAGCTGCAGAGAATGAATCTAGTACTGAAAGCATAAGCTACAGCTAGCTGCAGAGAATGAATCTAGTACTGAAAGCATAAGCTACAGCTAGCTGCAGAGAATGAATCTAGTACTGAAAGCATAAGCTACAGCTAGCTAGCTGCAGAGAATGAATCTAGTACTGAAAGCATAAGCTACAGCTAGCTAGCTGCAGAGAATGAATCTAGTACTGAAAGCATAAGCTACAGCTAGCTGCAGAGAATGAATCTAGTACTGAAAGCATAAGCTACAGCTAGCTAGCTGCAGAGAATGAATCTAGTACTGAAAGCATAAGCTACAGCTAGCTGCAGAGAATGAATCTAGTACTGAAAGCATAAGCTACAGCTAGCTGCAGAGAATGAATCTAGTACTGAAAGCATAGGCTACAGCTAGCTGCAGAGAATGAATCTAGTACTGAAAGCATAAACTACAGCTAGCTGCAGAGAATGAATCTAGTACTGAAAGCATAAGCTACAGCTAGCTGCAGAGAATGAATCTAGTACTGAAAGCATAAGCTACAGCTAGCTGCAGAGAATGAATCTAGTACTGAAAGCATAAGCTACAGCTAGCTGCAGAGAATGAATCTAGTACTGAAAGCATAAACTACAGCTAGCTGCAGAGAATGAATCTAGTACTGAAAGCATAAGCTACAGCTAGCTGCAGAGAATGAATCTAGTACTGAAAGCATAAGCTACAGCTAGCTGCAGAGAATGAATCTAGTACTGAAAGCATAAGCTACAGCTAGCTGCAGAGAATGAATCTAGTACTGAAAGCATAAACTACAGCTAGCTAGCTGCAGAGAATGAATCTAGTACTGAAAGCATAAGCTACAGCTAGCTAGCACTGCAGTGTATAAAATGTGGTGAGTAGTTGACTCAAAGAGAGAGACAGACAATAGTTTAACAGTTTTTAACAAATTAATTTAGTCAAAAATGACGGAGAAACAAGCGAGAGAGAGAGAGAGAGAGAGAGAGAGAGAGAGAGAGAGAGCAATATTTTGTTGTATTTTTTCCCACTTTCTTAGCTAGTGAATGCAGCATGGTTTCCCATGCCAATAAAGCCCTCGGACCGTTGTAACTGGAAGGGTTCTGGATCGAATACCCAGCTGACAAGGTCAACATTTGTCGTTCTGCCCCTGAGAAAGGCAGTTAACCCACTGTTCCCCGGGCGCCGAAGACGTGGATGTCGATTAAGGCAGCCCTCTCCCCGCACCTCTCTGATTCAGAGGGGTTGGGTTAAATGGGGAAGGGAGGGAGGTGGGGCAGAGAGAGAGAGGAAGGGAGGGAGGTGGGGCAGAGAGAGAGAGGAAGTGAGGGAGGAGGGGCAGAGAGAGAGAGGAAGTGAGGGAGGTGGGGCAGAGAGAGAGAGGAAGGGAGGGAGGGAGGTGGGGCAGAGAGAGAGAGGAAGGGAGGGAGGTGGTGCAGAGAGAAAGAGGAAGGGAGGGAGGTGGGGCAGAGAGAGAGAGGAAGGGAGGGAGGTGGGGCAGAGAGAGAGAGGAAGGGAGGGAGGTGGGGCAGAGAGAGAGAGGAAGGGAGGGAGGTGGGGCAGAGAGAGAGAGGAAGTGAGGGAGGTGGGGCAGAGAGAGAGAGGAAGGGAGGGAGGTGGGGCAGAGAGAGAGAGGAAGGGAGGGAGGTGGGGCAGAGAGAGAAGCACCTCTGAGTAGAAGTGTAATGTGCTGAAGCAGAACAGGGAGTGTGTTTCCTCTGATGTGTTCTGGGGTTTGACAGGAAGAGAAAAGATAAGAAAACAAAGCAAATATCAAGGTGGAGGAGAGGAGAGGAGAGGAGAGGAGAGGGGGTATAGGAGAGAAGAGGGGAGGGGAGGGGAGGGGAGGGGAGGGGAGGGGAGGGGAGAGGGAGTGGGATCCATTCCTATGATGTTTTGTTTGCTGTTCATCTTTCACGCCCAGTGGCAATCCCTGGTTCCCGCCCCTCTCCCCAGCGCTGCCCAGGCCCAAGCAGATGGGTCTTTCAGGGGGAGGAGGATCTCACTCAGCTAGGTCTGGAGGATTCCGGAGGATTTCCCATCAGCAAAGACACTCTATCCACCCCCCACTCGTTATTGGTATTCTCCCTATACCCCTCACCCCTCCATCCCATGCTAGCACTACCGTCCAGAGGAGATTTAAACTCTATCCCTCTGAGGTTCTACCCTCCCCCCCTCCCTAGTGACAGCGACTATGTTCAGGGTTGAGTACCGGGTGGTAGCTGGCTAGTGACAGCGACTAAGTTCAGGAATGAGTACCGGGTGGTAACTGGCTAGTGACAGCGACTAAGTTCAGGGTAGAGTACCGGGTGGTAACTGGCTAGTGACAGCGACTAAGTTCAGGGTTGAGTACCGGGTGGTAGCTGGCTAGTGACAGTGACTAAGTTCAGGGTAGAGTACCGGGTGGTAGCTGGCTAGTGACAGCGACTAAGTTCAGGGTAGAGTACCGGGTGGTAGCTGGCTAGTGACAGCGACTAAGTTCAGGGTAGAATACCGGGTGGTAACTGGCTAGTGACAGCGACTAAGTTCAGGGTAGAGTACCGGGTGGTAGCTGGCTAGTGACTAAGTTCAGGAATGAGTACCGGGTGGTAGCTGGCTAGTGACAGCGACTAAGTTCAGGGTAGAGTACCGGGTGGTAGCTGGCTAGTGACAGCGACTAAGTTCAGGGTAGAGTACCGGGTGGTAGCTGGCTAGTGACAGCGACTAAGTTCAGGGTTGAGTACCGGGTGGTAGCTGGCTAGTGACAGTGACTAAGTTCAGGGTAGAGTACCGGGTGGTAGCTGGCTAGTGACATCGACTAAGTTCAGGGTAGAGTACCGGGTGGTAACTGGCTAGTGACAGCGACTAAGTTCAGGGTTGAGTACCGGGTGGTAGCTGGCTAGTGACAGCGACTAAGTTCAGGGTAGAGTACCGGGTGGTAACTGGCTAGTGACAGCGACTAAGTTCAGGGTTGAGTACCGGGTGGTAACTGGCTAGTGACAGTGACTAAGTTCAGGGTTGAGTACCGGGTGGTAGCTGGCTAGTGACAGTGACTAAGTTCAGGGTTGAGTACCGGGTGGTAGCTGGCTAGTGACAGTGACTAAGTTCAGGGTTGAGTACCGGGTGGTAGCTGGCTAGTGACAGTGACTAAGTTCAGGGTAGAGTACCGGGTGGTAGCTGGCTAGTGACAGTGACTAAGTTCAGGGATGAGTACCGGGTGGTAGCTGGCTAGTGATAGTAACTAAGTTCAGGGTTGAGTACCGGGTGGTAGCTGGCTAGTGACAGTCACTAAGTTCAGGGCAGGGAAGTTTACATTTACATTACATTTAAGTCATTTAGCAGACGCTCTTATCCAGAGCGTTTAAAATGGAATGTGGCACCATCACATACTCCTCCGATAGCTGATCAGCCATTTTCGTCCCATCTCATCATGTTCACCAACTAACTAGACTAGCACCATCTCATCATGGTCACCAACTAACTAGGCTAGCACCATCTCATCATGTTCACCAACTAACTAGACTAGCACCATCTCATCATGTTCACCAACTAACTAGACTAGCACCATCTCATCATGTTCACCAACTAACTAGGCTAGCACCATCTGATCATGTTCACCAACTAACTAGGCTAGCACCATCTCATCATGTTCACCAATTAACTAGACTAGCACCATCTCATCATGTTCACCAACTAACTAGGCTAGCACCATCTCATCATGTTCACCAACTAACTAGGCTAGCACCATCTCATCATGTTCACCAATTAACTAGACTAGCACCATCTCATCATGTTCACCAACTAACTAGACTAGCACCATCTCATCATGTTCACCAACTAACTAGGCTAGCACCATCTCATCATGTTCACCAACTAACTAGGCTAGCACCATCTCATCATGTTCACCAACTAACTAGGTTAGCACCATCTCATCATGTTCACCAACTAACTAGGCTAGCACCATCTCATCATGTTCACCAACTAACTAGGCTAGCACCATCTCATCATGTTCACCAACTAACTAGGCTAGCACCATCTCATCATGTTCACCAACTAACTAGGCTAGCACCATCTCATCATGTTCACCAACTAACTAGGCTAGCACCATCTCATCATGTTCACCAACTAACTAGGCTAGCACCATCTCATCATGTTCACCAACTAACTAGGTTAGCACCATCTCATCATGTTCACCAACTAACTAGGCTAGCACCATCTCATCATGTTCACCAACTAACTAGACTAGCACCATCTCATCATGTTCATCAACTAACTAGGCTAGCACCATTTCATCATGTTCACCAACTAACTAGACTAGCACCATCTCATCATGTTCACCAACTAACTAACTAGCACCATCTCATCATGTTCACCAACTAACTAGGTTAGCACCATCTCATCATGTTCACCAACTAACTAGGCTAGCACCATCTCATCATGTTCACCAACTAACTAGACTAGCACCATCTCATCATGTTCATCAACTAACTAGGCTAGCACCATTTCATCATGTTCACCAACTAACTAGACTAGCACCATCTCATCATGTTCACCAACTAACTAACTAGCACCATCTCATCATGTTCACCAACTAACTAGGCTAGCACCATCTCATCATGTTCACCAACTAACTAACTAGCACAATCTCATCATGTTCACCAACTAACTCGGCTAGCACCATCTCATCATGTTCACCAACTAACTAGGCTAGCACCATCTCATCATGTTCACCAACTAACTAGGCTAGCACCATCTCATCATGTTCACCAACTAACTAGGCTAGCACCATCTCATCATGTTCACCAACTAACTAGGCTAGCACCATCTCATCATGTTCACTAACTAACTAACTAGCACCATCTCATCATGTTCACCAACTAACTAGGCAAGCATCCTCTCATCATGTTCACCAACTAACTAGGCTAGCACCATCTGATCATGTTCACCAACTAACTAGGCTAGCACCATCTCATCATGTTCACCAACTAACTAGGCTAGCACCATCTCATCATGTTCACCAACTAACTAGGCTAGCACCATCTCATCATGTTCACCAACTAACTAGGCTAGCACCATCTCATCATGTTCACCAACTAACTAGACTAGCACCATCTCATCATGTTCACCAACTAACTAGACTAGCACCATCTCATCATGTTCACCAACTAACTAGGCTAGCACCATCTCATCATGTTCACCAACTAACTAGGCTAGCACCATCTCATCATGTTCACCAACTAACTAGACTAGCACCATCTCATCATGTTCACCAACTAACTAGACTAGCACCATCTCATCATGTTCACCAACTAACTAGGCTAGCACCATCTCATCATGTTCACCAACTAACTAGGCTAGCACCATCTCATCATGTTCACCAACTAACTAGGCTAGCACCATCTCATCATGTTCACCAACTAACTAGGCTAGCACCATCTCATCATGTTCACCAACTAACTAGGCTAGCACCATCTCATCATGTTCACCAACTAACTAGACTAGCACCATCTCATCATGTTCACCAACTAACTAGGCTAGCACCATCTCATCATGTTCACCAACTAACTAGGCTAGCACCATCTCATCATGTTCACCAACTAACTAGACTAGCACCATCTCATCATGTTCACCAACTAACTAGACTAGCACCATCTCATCATGTTCACCAACTAACTAGGCTAGCCCCATCTCATCATGTTCCCCAACTAACTAGACTAGCACCATCTCATCATGTTCACCAACTAACTAGACTAGCACCATCTCATCATGTTCACCAACTAACTAGACTAGCACCATCTCATCATGTTCACCAACTAACTAGGCTAGCACCATCTCATCATGTTCACCAACTAACTAGGCTAGCACCATCTCATCATGTTCACCAACTAACTAGGCTAGCACCATCTCATCATGTTCACCAACTAACTAGGCTAGCACCATCTCATCATGTTCACCAACTAACTAGGCTAGCACCATCTCATCATGTTCACCAACTAACTAGGCTAGCACCATCTCATCATGTTCACCAACTAACTAGACTAGCACCGTCTCATCATGTTCACCAACTAACTAGGCTAGCACCATCTCATCATGTTCACCAACTAACTAGGCTAGCACCATCTCATCATGTTCACCAACTAACTAGGCTAGCGCCATCTCATCATGTTCACCAACTAACTAGGTTAGCACCATCTCATCATGTTCCCCAACTAACTAGGCTAGCACCATCTCATCATGTTCCCCAACTAACTAGGCTAGCACCATCTCATCATGTTCACCAACTAACTAGGCTAGCACCATCTCATCATGTTCCCCAACTAACTAGGCTAGCACCATCTCATCATGTTCACCAACTAACTAGGCTTGCACCATTTCATGTAACTTAATTTAACTCAAAACTAAAAATGGAACCAGGACACAAAAAACACGATGCATACAAACATAGAAACAGATGAACTAGAGTTTCAAGACAGGCAACAAAGTTTTGAGGTATTTATGGCAGACTGGTAAAGCACTCAATAACATATCCCTAGAAGCCTTTTAGGGCTGGAGGAAGAGATTATTAGGCTGTCTGGAGAAGAAAGGCTGGAGAGAACAGGCTGATCATCCATACTGATAAACATTAGGCTGGTGAGAACAGGCTGATCATCCATACTGATAAACATTAGGCTGGTGAGAACAGGCTGATCATCCATACTGATAAACATTAGGCTGGTGAGAACAGGCTGATCATCCATACTGATAAACATTAGGCTGGTGAGAACAGGCTGATCATCCAAACTGATAAACATTAGACTGGTGAGAACAGGCTGATAAACATTAGGCTGGTGAGAACAGGCTGATCATCCATACTGATAAACATTAGGCTGGTGAGAACAGGCTGATCATCCATACTGATAAACATTAGACTGGTGAGAACAGGCTGATCATCCATACTGATAAACATTAGGCTGGTGAGAACAGGCTGATCATCCATACTGATAAAAATTAGACTGGTGAGAACAGGCTGATCATCCATACTGATAAACATTAGACTGGTGAGAACAGGCTGATCATCCATACTGATAAACATTAGGCTGGTGAGAACAGGCTGATCATCCGTACTGATAAACATTAGACTGGTGAGAACAGGCTGATCATCTACACTGATAAACATTAGGCTGGTGAGAACAGGCTGATCATCCATACTGATAAACATTAGACTGGTGAGAACAGGCTGATCATCCATACTGATAAACATTAGGCTGGTGAGAACAGGCTGATCATCCATACTGATAAACAATAGGCTGGTGAGAACAGGCGGATCCTCTACACTGATAAACATTAGACTGGTGAGAACAAGCTGATCATCTACACTGATAAACATTAGACTGGTGAGAACAGGCTGATCATCTACACTGATAAACATTAGACTGGTGAGAACAGGCTGATCATCCATACTGATAAACATTAGACTGGTGAGAACAGGCTGATCATCCATACTGATAAACATTAGACTGGTGAGAACAGGCTGATCCTCTACACTGATAAACATTAGACTGGTGAGAACAGGCTGATCATCTACACTGATAAACATTAGACTGGTGAGAACAGGCTGATCATCTACACTGATAAACATTAGGCTGGTGAGAACAGGCTGATCATCCATACTGATAAACATTAGACTGGTGAGAACAGGCTGATCATCCATACTGATAAACATTAGGCTGGTGAGAACAGGCTGATCATCTACACTGATAAACATTAGACTGGTGAGAACAGGCTGATCATCTACACTGATAAACATTAGGCTGGTGAGAACAGGCTGATCATCCATACTGATAAACATTAGACTGGTGAGAACAGGCTGATCATCCATACTGATAAACATTAGACTGGTGAGAACAGCCTGATCATCCATACTGATAAACATTAGACTGGTGAGAACAGGCTGATCATCCATACTGATAAACATTAGGCTGGTGAGAACAGGCTGATCATCCATACTGATAAACATTAGACTGGTGAGAACAGGCTGATCATCCATACTGATAAACATTAGACTGGTGAGAACAGGCTGATTCTCTACACTGATAAACATTAGGCTGGTGAGAACAGGCTGATCATCCGTACTGATAAACATTAGACTGGTGAGAACAGGCTGATCATCTACACTGATAAACATTAGGCTGGTGAGAACAGGCTGATCATCCATACTGATAAACATTAGACTGGTGAGAACAGGCTGATCATCCATACTGATAAACATTAGGCTGGTGAGAACAGGCTGATCATCCATACTGATAAACATTAGGCTGTTGAGAACAGGCTGATCATCCATACTGATAAACATTAGGCTGGTGAGAACAGGCTGATCATCCATACTGATAAACAATAGGCTGGTGAGAACAGGCGGATCCTCTACACTGATAAACATTAGACTGGTGAGAACAGGCTGATCATCTACACTGATAAACATTAGACTGGTGAGAACAGGCTGATCATCTACACTGATAAACATTAGGTTGGTGAGAACAGGCTGATCATCCATACTGATAAACATTAGACTGGTGAGAACAGGCTGATCATCCATACTGATAAACATTAGGCGGGTGAGAACAGGCTGATCATCTACACTGATAAACATTAGACTGGTGAGAACAGGCTGATCATCCATACTGATAAACATTAGACTGGTGAGAACAGGCTGATCATCCATACTGATAAACATTAGACTGGTGAGAACAGGCTGATCATCCATACTGATAAACATTAGGCTGGTGAGAACAGGCTGATCATCTACACTGATAAACATTAGACTGGTGAGAACAGGCTGATCATCTACACTGATAAACATTAGGCTGGTGAGAACAGGCTGATCATCCATACTGATAAACATTAGACTGGTGAGAACAGGCTGATCATCCATACTGATAAACATTAGACTGGTGAGAACAGCCTGATCATCCATACTGATAAACATTAGACTGGTGAGAACAGGCTGATCATCCATACTGATAAACATTAGGCTGGTGAGAACAGGCTGATCATCCATACTGATAAACATTAGACTGGTGAGAACAGGCTGATCATCCATACTGATAAACATTAGACTGGTGAGAACAGGCTGATTCTCTACACTGATAAACATTAGGCTGGTGAGAACAGGCTGATCATCCGTACTGATAAACATTAGACTGGTGAGAACAGGCTGATCATCTACACTGATAAACATTAGGCTGGTGAGAACAGGCTGATCATCCATACTGATAAACATTAGACTGGTGAGAACAGGCTGATCATCCATACTGATAAACATTAGGCTGGTGAGAACAGGCTGATCATCCATACTGATAAACATTAGGCTGTTGAGAACAGGCTGATCATCCATACTGATAAACATTAGGCTGGTGAGAACAGGCTGATCATCCATACTGATAAACAATAGGCTGGTGAGAACAGGCGGATCCTCTACACTGATAAACATTAGACTGGTGAGAACAGGCTGATCATCTACACTGATAAACATTAGACTGGTGAGAACAGGCTGATCATCTACACTGATAAACATTAGGTTGGTGAGAACAGGCTGATCATCCATACTGATAAACATTAGGCTGGTGAGAACAGGCTGATCATCCATACTGATAAACATTAGGCGGGTGAGAACAGGCTGATCATCTACACTGATAAACATTAGACTGGTGAGAACAGGCTGATCATCCATACTGATAAACATTAGACTGGTGAGAACAGGCTGATCATCCATACTGATAAACATTAGACTGGTGAGAACAGGCTGATCCTCTACACTGATAAACATTAGACTGGTGAGAACAGGCTGATCATCTACACTGATAAACATTAGACTGGTGAGAACAGGCTGATCATCTACACTGATAAACATTAGACTGGTGAGAACAGGCTGATCATCAACACTGATAAACATTAGACTGGTGAGAACAGGCTGATCATCCATACTGATAAACATTAGACTGGTGAGAACAGGCTGATCATCCATACTGATAAACATTAGACTGGTGAGAACAGGCTGATCATCCATACTGATAAACATTAGACTGGTGAGAACAGGCTGATCATCCATACTGATAAACATTAGACTGGTGAGAACAGCCTGATCATCCATACTGATAAACATTAGACTGGTGAGAACAGGCTGATCATCCATACTGATAAACATTAGGCTGGTGAGAACAGGCTGATCATCCATACTGATAAACATTAGACTGGTGAGAACAGGCTGATCATCCATACTGATAAACATTAGACTGGTGAGAACAGGCTGATTCTCTACACTGATAAACATTAGGCTGGTGAGAACAGGCTGATCATCCATACTGATAAACATTAGACTGGTGAGAACAGGCTGATCATCCATACTGATAAACATTAGACTGGTGAGAACAGGCTGATCATCCATACTGATAAACATTAGGCTGGTGAGAACAGGCTGATCATCCATACTGATAAACATTAGACTGGTGAGAACAGGCTGATCATCCGTACTGATAAACATTAGACTGGTGAGAACAGGCTGATCATCCGTACTGATAAACATTAGACTGGTGAGAACAGGCTGATCATCCATACTGATAAACATTAGACTGGTGAGAACAGGCTGATCATCCATACTGATAAACATTAGGCTGGTGAGAACAGGCTGATCATCCATACTGATAAACATTAGACTGGTGAGAACAGGCTGATCATCCATACTGATAAACATTAGACTGGTGAGAACAGGCTGATCATCCATACTGATAAACATTAGGCTGGTGAGAACAGGCTGATCATCTACACTGATAAACATTAGGCTGGTGAGAACAGGCTGATCATCCATACTGATAAACATTAGACTGGTGAGAACAGGCTGATCATCCATACTGATAAACATTAGGCTGGTGAGAACAGGCTGATCATCCATACTGATAAACATTAGGCTGGTGAGAACAGGCTGATCATCCATACTGATAAACATTAGGCTGGTGAGAACAGGCTGATCATCCATACTGATAAACAATAGGCTGGTGAGAACAGGCGGATCCTCTACACTGATAAACATTAGACTGGTGAGAACAGGCTGATCATCTACACTGATAAACATTAGACTGGTGAGAACAGGCTGATCATCTACACTGATAAACATTAGGTTGGTGAGAACAGGCTGATCATCCATACTGATAAACATTAGACTGGTGAGAACAGGCTGATCATCCATACTGATAAACATTAGGCGGGTGAGAACAGGCTGATCATCTACACTGATAAACATTAGACTGGTGAGAACAGGCTGATCATCTACACTGATAAACATTAGACTGGTGAGAACAGGCTGATCATCCATACTGATAAACATTAGACTGGTGAGAACAGGCTGATCATCCATACTGATAAACATTAGACTGGTGAGAACAGGCTGATCCTCTACACTGATAAACATTAGACTGGTGAGAACAGGCTGATCATCTACACTGATAAACATTAGACTGGTGAGAACAGGCTGATCATCTACACTGATAAACATTAGGCTGGTGAGAACAGGCTGATCATCCATACTGATAAACATTAGACTGGTGAGAACAGGCTGATCATCCATACTGATAAACATTAGGCTGGTGAGAACAGGCTGATCATCTACACTGATAAACATTAGACTGGTGAGAACAGGCTGATCATCTACACTGATAAACATTAGACTGGTGAGAACAGGCTGATCATCCATACTGATAAACATTAGACTGGTGAGAACAGGCTGATCATCCATACTGATAAACATTAGACTGGTGAGAACAGGCTGATCATCCATACTGATAAACATTAGACTGGTGAGAACAGGCTGATCATCCATACTGATAAACATTAGACTGGTGAGAACAGCCTGATCATCCATACTGATAAACATTAGACTGGTGAGAACAGGCTGATCATCCATACTGATAAACATTAGGCTGGTGAGAACAGGCTGATCATCCATACTGATAAACATTAGACTGGTGAGAACAGGCTGATCATCCATACTGATAAACATTAGACTGGTGAGAACAGGCTGATTCTCTACACTGATAAACATTAGGCTGGTGAGAACAGGCTGATCATCCATACTGATAAACATTAGACTGGTGAGAACAGGCTGATCATCCATACTGATAAACATTAGACTGGTGAGAACAGGCTGATCATCCATACTGATAAACATTAGGCTGGTGAGAACAGGCTGATCATCCATACTGATAAACATTAGGCTGGTGAGAACAGGCTGATCATCCATACTGATAAACATTAGACTGGTGAGAACAGGCTGATCATCCGTACTGATAAACATTAGACTGGTGAGAACAGGCTGATCATCCATACTGATAAACATTAGACTGGTGAGAACAGGCTGATCATCCATACTGATAAACATTAGGCTGGTGAGAACAGGCTGATCATCCATACTGATAAACATTAGACTGGTGAGAACAGGCTGATCATCCATACTGATAAACATTAGACTGGTGAGAACAGGCTGATCATCCATACTGATAAACATTAGGCTGGTGAGAACAGGCTGATCATCCATACTGATAAACATTAGGCTGGTGAGAACAGGCTGATCATCCGTACTGATAAACATTAGAATGGTGAGAACAGGCTGATCATCTACACTGATAAACATTAGGCTGGTGAGAACAGGCTGATCCTCTACACTGATAAACATTAGACTGGTGAGAACAGGCTGATCATCCATACTGATAAACATTAGGCTGGTGAGAACAGGCTGATCATCCATACTGATAAACATTAGGCTGGTGAGAACAGGCTGATCATCTACACTGATAAACATTAGGCTGGTGAGAACAGGCTGATCATCCATACTGATAAACATTAGGCTGGTGAGAACAGGCTGATCATCCATACTGATAAACAATAGGCTGGTGAGAACAGGCTGATCATCCATACTGATAAACATTAGGCTGGTGAGAACAGGCTGATCATCCATACTGATAAACAATAGGCTGGTGAGAACAGGCTGATCATCCATACTGATAAACAATAGGCTGGTGAGAACAGGCGGATCATCCATACTGATAAACATTAGGCTGGTGAGAACAGGCTGACCATCCATACTGATAAACATTAGGCTGGTGAGAACAGGCTGATCCTCTACACTGATAAACATTAGGCTGGTGAGAACAGGCTGATCCTCTACACTGATAAACATTAGGGTGGTGAGAACAGGCTGATCATCCATACTGATAAACATTAGGCTGGTGAGAACAGGCTGATCATCCATACTGATAAACATTAGGCTGGTGAGAACAGGCTGATCATCCATACTGATAAACATTAGGCTGGTGAGAACAGGCTGGCTGGGGAGGACAGAGCCTGGTGAAAAGCCACACTGTTTAAAACCCTTTAGAGTCAGACTGAAAGTAGCTAATGGAAGGTCACGAGGGGGTATAAATACTGTCCATCTCAGCTGTATCTGCTTTACACAGAATGTATTCCTACACCTAATGTATTCCTACACCTAATGTATTCCTACACCTAATGTATTCCTACACCTAATGTATTCCTACGCCTAATGTATTCCTACGCCTAATGTATTCCTACGCCTAATGTATTCCTACGCCTAATGTATTCCTACGCCTAATGTATTCCTACGCCTAATGTATTCCTACGCCTAATATATTCCTACGCCTAATGTATTCCTACGCCTAATGTATTCCTACGCCTAATGTATTCCTACGCCTAATGTATTCCTACGCCCAATGTATTCCTACACCTAATGTATTCCTACACCTAATGTATTCCTACACCTAATGTATTCCTACACCTAATGTATTCCTACACCTAATGTATTCCTACGCCTAATGTATTCCGACACCTAATGTATTCCTACACCTAATGTATTCCTACGCCTAATGTATTCCTACACCTAGTGTATTCCTACACCTAGTGTATTCCTACACCTAATGTATTCCTACACCTAATGTATTCCTACACCTCGTGTATTCCTACACCTAATGTATTCCTACACCTAATGTATTCCTACACCTAATGTATTCCTACACCTAATGTATTCCTACACCTCGTGTATTCCTACACCTAATGTATTCCTACACCTAATGTATTCCTACACCTAATGTATTCCTACACCTAATGTATTCCTACGCCTAATGTATTCCGACACCTAATGTATTCCTACACCTAATGTATTCCTACACCTAATGTATTCCTACACCTAGTGTATTCCTACACCTAATGTATTCCTACGCCTAATGTATTCCTACGCCTAATGTATTCCGACACCTAATGTATTCCTACACCTAATGTATTCCTACGCCTAATGTATTCCGACACCTAATGTATTCCTACACCTAATGTATTCCTACACCTAATGTATTCCTACACCTAATGTATTTCTACACATAATTGATTTCTACACATAATTGATTTATTGTAGTCGTTCATTAGATTTTTTGCTGACAGGTAGAGTTACTACAACGATTATCTTCGCTAGCCCCTATTAGGAAAGGCTAATGATTTGGATCCCAAAATGTGGGTCTCATTTTGAAGAAAATCCCTAGTAATCCTATCAAACAGACAGAGGCACAAAGTCGGGTTTAGCAGAGCTAGCCAATGAGATTACAAATCATTCCAGGGTTCAGGAGTAGGAGAGCAGGACGAGGAGGGGAGGGAGGAGGAGAGGGGGAGGGAGGAGGAGAGGGAGAGGGAGGCACACTGGACAAAGGGCCGGGCTGGGAAGGACAGGACAGTGGAGAGAGGTGAGAGAGGGAAATGAGGTAGGGGGAGAGGGGAAGAGGAAAGAGGAGGAGAGGAGAGAGGGAGAGAGGGGGGAGAGGAGAGAGGGGGAAATGGGCGAAGAGGAGAGAGGAGGAGATAGGAAATATATATTGCCATTGATGTTCAAGCAATATACATTTTACCTTGTCTTGGAGGTCCTCAAAACATTTAAAACATTTAATATTTAAGTTTTACCTCATATTATCAGCATGTGAAGTTCCAGCTCCTTCAAGCAGATTGGAATACAGCCCCATCGTGGTTCTCCACAGATTCAATGGCATTTTGCATTTGAAGACTGCATTGTAGGCCTACTACAAGGTGATATAGACACACATGACATTTGAATTTAATTCATAGGACATTTAAAACAGCATTTAATTATACAAACAAAATGATATTGTTTCCACTTACATATATTGACAATCTGCACATGAGGGGTTTAGAACCTGCAACGTTTGGTTCCCAAGCCAGGTCTGTATGTTCTGCACCACCAGGGAAGCTCTTACAGGGAAACTCTTACAGGGAAACTCTTACAGGGAAGCTCTTGCAGGGAAACTCTTACAGGGAAGCTCTTACAGGGAAACTCTTACAGGGAAACTCTTACAGAGAAGCTCTTACAGGGAAGCTCTTACAGGGAAACTCTTACAGGGAAACTCTTACAGGGAAGCTCTTACAGGGAAACTCTTACAGGGAAACTCTTACAGGGAAGCTCTTACAGGGAAGCTCTTACAGCGAAGCTCTTACAGGGAAGCTCTTACATCATGGACCCAGCAGGCAGTATATAAAGAGGGTGGGTGAAAGTGGTGCTGAATGTCCCAGTTAGCAGTATTTCCCCGGGGTTAGTTATATCTAAGAACGTTAAAAAGAAAGCGTGGAATTCCCCGATTGACCGTACCGCCAAAGGCTGAATATGGTTATGGAGGATAAAGTTCAGACCCCACATGCAGGATGTCAATACATAAAATCAAATCAAGCTTTAAAATGGAAATAAAATGTGCAGCCAGATTTTCTCTCTCTTTGCTTTGGCTCCAACAATATGTACCTCGGTCTCGTCTTGATTTAGCCGGAAGGAAGTTGTGAGCCATCCAAGTATTTAAATTACTAATACAGTCTAATAATTTTATCTGTGGAGCTAAAATCTTTTTGGTGACACAGAAATGTAAAGTTGTGTATCGTCTGCGTAGCAGTGAAAATGCTGTGCTTTCTGACAACGCTGCCAAGGGGTAACGTATATAAACTGAACAATACCGGACCCAAAATCAAACCTTGTGGAACACCACGTGATATGTATTTTCCCAAGGGAGACTCTCGACTGGTTAAATAGGTCCTAAACCCATTTAGAACTCGACCGCAGGTCCAGGTCTACCATTTTGTTTCTGGTGTCCTTTGACAGCTCTTTGGTCTTGGACATAGTGGAGTTTGGAGTGTGACTGTTTGAGGTTGTGGACAGGTGTCTTTTATACTGATAACAAGCTCAAACAGGTGCCATTAATACAGGTAACGAGTGGAGGACAGAGGAGCCTCTTAAAGAAGAAGTTACAGGTCTGTGAGAGCCAGAAATCTTGCTTGTTTGTAGGTGACCAAATACTTATTTTCCACCATAATTTGCAAATAAATTCATAAAAAATCCTACAATGTGATTTTCAGGATTTTTTTTTCTCATTTTGTCTGTCATAGTTGAAGTGTACCTATGATGAAAATTACAGGCCTCTCTCATCTTTTTAAGTGGGAGAACTTGCACAATTGGTGGCTGACTAAATACTTTTTTGCCCCACTGTATGTGCTAGTCAGAACTAGGAAAGTCTGAATTGTTGTACTTGTCAAATGCTCACAATGTTCCCACAACCTAAATAAACATTTTGGGAACTGTTGAAGATTAAATGTCCTCTAGGAACGTTCTTGAAACATCAAGCAAATGTTTTATACAAACATTCTATAATCATCAGCACCACTGGACAGTTTTAGCATAATGAGAACATTAGCCAACTTTCACAGAACCAATTTTGGTTTACTGGGTTTACACTAACAATCCTCCACATGTTTTGAGAGAGAGCGAGACGGAGAGAGACGGAGAGAGGGGGAGAGGAAGAGAGAGAGGGAGAGAGAGAGAGAGACGGAGAGAGGGAGAGAGAGAGAGAGAGAGAGAGAGAGACGGAGAGAGGGAGAGAGAGAGAGAGAGAGAGACGGAGAGAGGGAGAGAGAGAGGGAGAGAGAGAGAGAGATGGAGAGAGGGAGAGAGAGAGGGAGAGGGAGAGAGAGAGAGAGAGAGAGAGAGAGAGACGGAGAGAGACGGAGAGAGGGAGAGAGGGAGAGAGAGAGAGAGAGAGACAGAGACGGAGACGGAGAGAGGGAGAGAGAGAGGGAGAGGGAGAGAGAGAGAGAGAGAGAGAGAGAGAGAGAGAGAGAGAGAGAGAGACGGAGAGAGGGAGAGAGAGAGAGAGAGAGAGAGAGAGAGAGAGAGAGAGAGAGAGAGAGAGAGAGAGACGGAGAGAGACGGAGAGAGGGAGAGAGAGAGATAGAGAGAGAGAGAGAGAGAGAGAGAGAGAGAGAGAGAGAGAGAGAGAGAGAGAGATTTGATGATCCACAGCCTAACTATTTGGTTAGGCCTCATGTGTCTCAAATTGTACCATATGCTTTGAGCGAATGCATGATTAGTAGTGCACTATTTAGGGTACAGTGTGCTATTTGGGATGCAAGCTCCAGCCCAGCCCTCCAGATCTCCATCCCTCCAGACTGAACATCCCTCCAGACCTCCATCCCTCCAGACCTCCATCCCTCCATTCCTCCATCCCACCATCCCTCTATCCCTCCAGCCCTCCAGCCCACCAGCCCTCCAGCCCACCAGCCCTCCAGCCCACCAGTCCTCCAGCCCTCCAGCACACCAGCCCATCAGTCCTCCAGCCCTCCAGCCCACCAGCCCTCCAGCCCACCAGCCCTCCAGCCCTCCAGCCCACCAGTCCTCCAGCACACCAGCCCTCCGTCTCTCCAGCCCTCGATCTCTCCAGCCCTCCAGCACACCAGCCCTCCAGCACACCAGCCCTCCGTCTCTCCAGCCCTCGATCTCTCCAGCCCACCAGCCCACCAGCCCTCCAGCCCACCAGCCCTCCAGCCCACCAGCCCTCCAGCCCACCAGCCCTCCTGCCCACCAGCCCATCAGTCCTCCAGCCCTCCAGCCCACACGCCCTCCAGCCCACCAGCCCTCCAGCCCTCCAGCCCTCCAGCCCACCAGTCCTCCAGCCCTCCAGCCCTCCGTCTCTCCAGCCCTCGATCTCTCCAGCCCTCCAGCACACCAGCCCTCCGTCTCTCCAGCCCTCGATCTCTCCAGCCCACCAGCCCACCAGCCCTCCTGCCCACCAGCCCTCCAGCCCTCCAGCACACAAGCCCTCCAGCCCTCCAGCCCTCCAGCCCTCCAGCCCTCGATCTCTCCAGCCCACCAGCCCTCCAGCCCTCCAGCCCTCGATCTCTCCAGCCCACCAGCCCTCCAGCCCTCCAGCCCACCAGCCCTCCAGCCCTCCAGCCCACCAGCCCTCCAGCCCACCAGCCCTCGATCTCTCCAGCCCACCAGCCCACCAGCCCTCCAGCCCACCATCCCTCCAGCCCTCCAGCCCTCGATCTCTCCAGCCCACCAGCCCTCCAGCCCACCTGCCCACCAGCCCACCTGCCCACCAGCCCACCAGAGAGAGAGAGAGAGAGAGAGAGAGAGAGAGAGAGAGAGAGAGAGAGAGAGAGAGAGAGAGAGAGAGAGAGAGAGAGAGAGAGAGAGAGAGAGAGAGAGAGAGAGAGAGAGAGAGAGAGAGAGAGAGAGAGAGAGAGAGAGAGATTTGATGATCCACAGCCTAACTATTTGGTTAGGCCTCATGTGTCTCAAATCGTACCATATGCTTTGAGCGAATGCATGATTAGTAGTGCACTATTTAGGGTACAGTGTGCTATTTGGGATGCAAGCTCCAGCCCAGCCCTCCAGATCTCCATCCCTCCAGACTGAACATCCCTCCAGACCTCCATCCCTCCAGACCTCCATCCAGCCCACCAGCCCTCGATCTCTCCAGCCCACCAGCCCACCAGCCCTCCAGCCCACCATCCCTCCAGCCCTCCAGCCCTCGATCTCTCCAGCCCACCAGCCCTCCAGCCCACCTGCCCACCAGCCCTCCAGCCCACCAGCCCTCCAGCCCACCAGCCCTCGATCTCTCCAGCCCACCAGCCCTCCAGCCCACCAGCCCTCCAGCCCACCAGCCCTCCAGCCCTCCAGCCCACGATCTCTCCAGCCCACCAGCCCTCCAGCCCACCAGCCCTCCAGCCCACCATCCCTCCAGCCCACCATCCCTCCATCCCTCCAGCCCTCCAGCCCACCAGCCCTCCAGCCCACCAGCCCTCCAGCCCTCCAGCCCTCCAGCCCACCAGTCCTCCAGCCCTCCAGCACACCAGCCCATCAGTCCTCCAGCCCTCCAGCCCACCAGCCCTCCAGCCCACCAGCCCTCCAGCCCTCCAGCCCACCAGTCCTCCAGCCCTCCAGCACACCAGCCCTCCGTCTCTCCAGCCCTCGATCTCTCCAGCCCACCAGCCCACCAGCCCTCCAGCCCACCAGCCCACCATCCCTCCAGCCCTCCAGCCCTCGATCTCTCCAGCCCACCAGCCCTCCAGCCCACCAGCCCTCGATCTCTCCAGCCCACCAGCCCTCCAGCCCACCAGCCCTCCAGCCCACCAGCCCACCAGCCCTCCAGCCCACAAGCCTTCCAGCCCTCCAGCCCTCGATCTCTCCAGCCCACCAGCCCACCAGCCCTCCAACCCTCCAGCCCTCCAGCCCTCGATCTCTCCAGCCCACCAGCCCTCGATCTCTCCAGCCCTCCAGCCCACCAGCCCTCCAGCCCTCCAGCACACCAGCCCACCAGCCCTCGATCTCTCCAGCCCACCAGCCCACCAGCCCTCCAGCCCTCGATCTCTCCAGCCCACCAGCCCTCCAGCCCACCAGCCCTCCAGCCCACCAGCCCACCAGCCCTCCAGCCCTCCTGCCCACCAGCCCTCCAGCCCTCCAGCCCTCCTGCCATCCTGCCCTCCAGCCCACCAGCCCTGCAGCCCACCAGCCCTCCAGCCCTCCTGCCCACCAGCCCTCCAGCCCTCGAGCCCTCGATCTCTCCAGCCCTCCAGCCCTCCAGCCCTCGATCTCTCCAGCCCACCAGCCCTCCAGCCCACCAGCCCTCGATCTCTCCAGCCCACCAGCCCACCAGCCCTCCAGCCCTCCAGCCCTCCAGCCCTCGATCTCTCCAGCCCACCAGCCCACCAGCCCTCCAGCCCACCAGCCCTCCAGCCCTCCAGCCCACCAGCCCTCCTGCCCACCAGCCCTCCTGCCCACCAGCCCTCCAGCCCTCCTGCCCTCCAGCCCACCAGCCCTGCAGCCCACCAGCCCTCCAGCCCTCCTGCCCACCAGCCCTCCAGCCCTCCAGCCCTCCAGCCCTCGATCTCTCCAGCCCACCAGCCCTCCAGCCCTCCAGCCCTCGATCTCTCCAGCCCACCAGCCCTCCAGCCCACCAGCCCTCGATCTCTCCAGCCCACCAGCCCACCAGCCCTCCAGCCCTCCAGCCCTCGATCTCTCCAGCCCACCAGCCCTCGATCTCTCCAGCCCACCAGCCCACCAGCCCTCCAGCCCACCAGCCCTCCAGCCCTCCAGCCCTCGATCTCTCCAGCCCACCAGCCCACCAGCCCTCCAGCCCACCAGCCCACCAGCCCTCCAGCCCACCAGCCCTCCTGCCCACCAGCCCTCCAGCCCACCAGCCCACCAGCCCTCCTGCCCACCAGCCTTCCAGCCCACCAGCCCTCGATCTCTCCAGCCCACCAGCCCTCCAGCCCTCCTGCCCGCCAGCCCTCCAGCCCACCAGCCCTCCAGCCCTCCAGCACACCAGCCCACCAGCCCTCCAGCCCTCCAGCCCTCCAGCCCTCGATCTCTCCAGCCCACCAGCCCACCAGCCCTCCAGCCCTCCAGCCCTCGATCTATCCAGCCCACCAGCCCTCCAGCCCTCCAGCCCACCAGCCCTCCAGCCCATCAGCCCTCCTGCCCACCAGCCCTCCAGCCCTCCAGCCCACCAGCCCTCGATCTCTCCAGCCCACCAGCCCTCCAGCCCACCAGCCCTCCAGCCCACCAGCCCACCAGCCCTCCAGCCCACCAGCCCACCAGCCCTCGATCTCTCCAGCCCACCAGCCCTCCAGCCCACCAGCCCTCCAGCCCACCAGCCAACCAGCCCTCCAGCCCACCAGCCCACCAGCCCTCGATCTCTCCAGCCCACCAGCCCTCCAGCCCTCCAGCCCACCAGCCCTCGATCTCTCCAGCCCACCAGCCCTCCAGCCCACCAGCCCACCAGCCCTCCAGCCCACCAGCCCTCCAGCCCACCAGCCCTCGATCTCTCCAGCCCACCAGCCCTCCAGCCCACCAGCCCTCCAGCCCACCAGCCCTCCAGCCCACCAGCCCACCAGCCCTCCAGCCCTCCATCCCACCAGCCCTCCAGCCCACCAGCCCTCGATCTCTCCAGCCCACCAGCCCTCCAGCCCACCAGCCCTCCAGCCCACCAGCCCTCGATCTCTCCAGCCCATCAGCCCTCCTGCCCACCAGCCCTCCAGCCCTCCAGCCCACCAGCCCTCCAGCCCTCCAGCCCTCCAGCCCACCAGCCCTCGATCTCTCCAGCCCACCAGCCCTCCAGCCCTCCAGCCCACCAGCCCACCAGCCCTCCAGCCCACCAGCCCACCAGCCCTCGATCTCTCCAGCCCACCAACCCTCCAGCCCACCAGCCCTCCAGCCCACCAGCCCTCCAGCCCACCAGCCCTCGATCTCTCCAGCCCACCAGCCCACCAGCCCTCCAGCCCACCAGCCCTCCAGCCCTCTTCCCCTCCAGACTCACCGCACACAGACGACCTGTCCCCACCTGCTCCTTGGTACACACACGTCCCTGATATGCGGTATGTTAATGGTATGATTGCTAATCTGATTCCGAGGAGTGAGCAGAAATCTAGAGGGTTGATTAAAGACTGTGTGCAGGAGGGCTTAGACTTTCAGAGTAACAAAGTATTGATATGTTCTCCTAAGACAAAGGCCTGTGTGTGCTCTGCTCTGACCTCTCTGATGACCCTGTAGCCATGCTATGGCTAAGGAGGGAGGTCACATTCCCTTTAACCAACGAGGAGGGAGGTCACATTCCCTTTAACCAACGAGGAGGGAGGTCACATTCCCTTTAACCAACGAGGAAGGAGCTCACATTCCCTTTAACCAACGAGGAGGGAGGTGACATTCCCTTTAACCAACGAGGAGGTAGCTCACATTCCCTTTAACCAACGAGGAGGGAGCTCACATTCCCTTTAACCAACGAGGAAGGAGCTCACATTCCCTTTAACCAACAAGGAGGGAGCTCACATTCCCTTTAACCAACGAGGAAGGAGCTCACATTCCCTTTAACCAACGAGGAAGGAGCTCACATTCCCTTTAACCAATGAGGAAGGAGATCACATTCCCTTTAACCAACGAGGAAAGAGCTCACATTCCCTTTAACCAATAAGGAAGGAGATCACATTCCCTTTAACCAACGAGGAAGGAGCTCACATTCCCTTTAACCAATAAGGAAGGAGCTCACATTCCCTTTAACCAATAAGGAGGCATGACTTGTGACTTGGCTGCCATAGTAAACAATACAGTCTTGTGACTTGGCTTCCATAGTAAACAATACAGTCTTGTGACTTGGCTTCCATACATAGAGAGCCTTCAGAATGTATTTATACCACTTCACTTTTCCCACATTTTGTTGTTTTACAAAGTGGGATTAAAATGGATTAAATTGTCATTTTTGGTCAATGATCGACTCAAAATACTCTGTAAAGTCAAAGTGGATGAAAACTTCTAATATCTTTTAACATTTTATGGAAGATAAAGCACTAATATCTCTCGATTAGTTAAGTATTCACCCCCTGAGACAATACAAGTTAGAAACAGCTTTGGCAGCGATTACAATGTTGTTGAACTCTGTAAAAAAAATTACAATTGGCCTCATGGTGAAATCCCTGAGCAGTTTCCTTCCTCTCCTGCAACTGAGTTAGGAAGGACGTCTGTATCTTTGTAGTGACTGGGTGTATTGATACACCATTCAAAGCCTAATTAATAACTTCACCATGCTCAAAGGGTTATTAAGCATCTGCTTTTTTTAAATTTTAACCCATCTACCAATAGGTGCCCTTCTTTGCGAGGCTTTGAAAAACCTTCCTGGTGTTTGTGGTTGAATCTGTGGATGAAATTCACTGCTCGACGGAGGGAACTGACAGATAATTGTATGTGAGGGGTAATCAATCAAAACTCATGTTAATAAACACTATTATTGGAAACAGAATGAGTCCATGCAACTTATTATGTGATTTGTTATTAAGGACATTTCTACTCTTGAATTTATTTAGGCTTGCCATAATACTTATTGACTCAAGACATTTCAGCTTTTCATTTTTTATTAATCGAGAACATTTTGTACAAACAAAGTTCCATTTTGACATTATTGAGTATTGTGTGTAGATCGATGACACAAAGTCTAAAGTTAATATATATATATAAAAAAATTCAGACTGTAAAAGAACAAAATGTGGAAAAAGTTAAGGATTGTGTAATGAAGCCCGTCTGGGGTTTTCAATAACAGCAAGACAATGCCACAGTCGCCTTGGAGAAGCATTTGCACAATGCTGGGGTTTTACACAAACCTCCAAGGAATGTCTTTAAACCCTGGTCAGGGTCTCCGATCACCCTCCAGAGAGGCAGAGTTCACCTCAACTATGTCCCCTTACGGAACTGGCCGACTGGCTACCAAGAATGATGGCAGACCTTACGTTTGATCTCGGAAACATTACGAGATCTACAATATACTAACCTTGATCACAATAACAGCCTTTACGTTGCTTTCCTTGAAGCAGATCACAGTCTGGCAATGTTAAAAATCATATTAGTATATTGAGTCTATTAGTATATTGAATTATTCCAGTCATATATATCTGTAAAAAGAGAAGACAGTGACTGCTTTGTGAAATATAGTGCACTACTATTGACCAGGGCCCTTTAAAAGTAGTGGACTACTATTGACCAGGGCCCTTTAAAAGTAGTGGACTACTATTGACCAGGGCCCTTTAAAAGTAGTGGACTACTATTGACCAGGACCCTTTAAAAGTAGTGGACTACATAATGAATAGTCTGCCATTTGGGATGCAGCCCGTATACTGTACTCACAACCCGTATACTCACATTCTATTAAACAAGATCTGACACAGCTTTTCCCTATCCCCTCCATTAGACTCCGCTCCCTGTCTCTCCCTGTCTCTCTCTCTCTCTCTCCCTGTCGCTCTCCCTGTCTCTCTCCCTGTCTCTCTCTCTCTCCCTGTCGCTCTCCCTGTCTCTCTCCCTGTCTCTCGCCCTGTCGCTCTCTCTCCCTGTCTCTCTCCCTCGCTCACTCCCTGTCTCTCTCTCTCTCTGTCTCTCTCTCTCTCCCTGTCTCTCTCCCTCGCTCACTCCCTGTCTCTCTCTCTCTCTGTCTCTCTCTCTCTCCCTGTCTCTCTCCCTCGCTCACTCCCTGTCTCTCTCTCTCCCTGTCTCTCTCTCTCTCTGTCTCTCTCCCTCGCTCTCTCCCTCGCTCACTCCCTGTCTCTCTCTCTCTCCCTGTCTCTCTCCCTGTCTCTCTCTCTCCCTCTCTCTCTCTCCCTGTCTCTCTCTCTCTCTCTGTCTCTCTGTCTCTCTCTCTCCCTGTCTCTCTCTCTCCCTGTCTCTCTCTCTCCCTGTCTCTCTCTCTCCCTCTTCCTTTGTTCTAAAGCTGTATCTGTACTAGGAGGAAATATTTCCTCAGTATTTTTACAAATGTTCCATCCTGAGAATAAATCACTTTTCTCCTGGGTAACCCGGTATTTGTCATTGTAAAGCATAAAAAGCACATGAATAAGTCTGGATGTGATTAGAACATTGATCTGGATGTGATTAGAACATTGATCTGGATGTGATTAGAGCATTGATCTGGATGTGATTAGAGCATTGATCTGGATGTGATCAGAGCATTGATCTGGATGTGATCAGAGCATTGATCTGGATGTGATCAGAGCATTGATCTGGATGTGATTAGAGCATTGATCTGGATGTGATTAGAACATTGATCTGGATGTGATTAGAACATTGATCTGGATGTGATTAGAACATTGATCAGTCTGGATGTGATTAGAACATTGATCTGGATGTGATTAGAACATTGATCTGGATGTGATTAGAACATTGATCTGGATGTGATTAGAACATTGATCAGTCTGGATGTGATTAGAACATTGATCTGGATGTGATTAGAACATTGATCAGTCTGGATGTGATTAGAACATTGATCAGTCTGGATGTGATTAGAACATTGATCTGGATGTGATTAGAACATTGATCTGGATGTGATTAGAACATTGATCTGGATGTGATTAGAACATTGATCTGGATGTGATTAGAACATTGATCTGGATGTGATTAGAACATTGATCTGGATGTGATTAGAACATTGATCAGTCTGGATGTGATTAGAACATTGATCAGTCTGGATGTGATTAGAACATTGATCTGGATGTGATTAGAACATTGATCTGGATGTGATTAGAACATTGATCTGGATGTGATTAGAACATTGATCTGGATGTGATTAGAACATTGATCTGGATGTGATTAGAACATTGATCAGTCTGGATGTGATTAGAACATTGATCAGTCTGGATGTGATTAGAACATTGATCAGTCTGGATGTGATTAGAACATTGATCTGGATGTGATTAGAACATTGATCTGGATGTGATTAGAACATTGATCTGGATGTGATTAGAACATTGATCTGGATGTGATTAGAACATTGATCTGGATGTGATTAGAACATTGATCTGGATGTGATTAGAACATTGATCAGTCTGGATGTGATTAGAACATTGATCAGTCTGGATGTGATTAGAACATTGATCTGGATGTGATTAGAACATTGATCTGGATGTGATTAGAACATTGATCAGTCTGGATGTGATTAGAACATTGATCAGTCTGGATGTGATTAGAACATTGATCTGGATGTGATTAGAACATTGATCAGTCTGGATGTGATTAGAACATTGATCAGTCTGGATGTGATTAGAACATTGATCTGGATGTGATTAGAGCATTGATCTGGATGTGATTAGAACATTGATCTGGATGTGATTAGAACATTGATCTGGATGTGATTAGAGCATTGATCTGGATGTGATTAGAACATTGATCTGGATGTGATTAGAGCATTGATCTGGATGTGATTAGAACATTGATCAGTCTGGATGTGATTAGAACATTGATCTGGATGTGATTAGAGCATTGATCAGTCTGGATGTGATTAGAACATTGATCTGGATGTGATTAGAACATTGATCTGGATGTGATTAGAACATTGATCAGTCTGGATGTGATTAGAACATTGATCTGGATGTGATTAGAACATTGATCTGGAAGTGATTAGAACATTGATCTGGATGTGATTAGAACATTGATCTGGATGTGATTAGAACATTGATCTGGATGTGATTAGAACATTGATCTGGATGTGATTAGAACATTGATCAGGATGTGATTAGAACATTGATCTGGATGTGATTAGAACATTGATCTGGATGTGATTAGAACATTGATCTGGATGTGATTAGAACATTGATCTGGAAGTGATTAGAGCATTGATCAGTCTGGATGTGATTAGAGCATTGATCTGGATGTGATTAGAACATTGATCAGTCTGGATGTGTCACAAGAAAGAAAGTTACAATGATACATGGATTGTGAACTGCGCACCATACTGAGATGCGCCGTCTGTCCTGAGAGTTAATAATTGATCATGCTGATAAAAGAGCGAAGGCCGTAGACAGATTTAGACGTATAATTTAACAGTTTCAATTATACATCATGCTGTTCATATAAATAATTGACTGGTTTCTCGCCGTTATTAATCCGGGGAAAAGGGAGTGGGTTTGGGTGGTAAATCTCGGTAACCCGGGGTTCCCACTATTCAACCCTAATCCCAGTACTCATTGGATGTAGTGACCAAAATATAGTGGCTATATCCAGAAAAGCCACAGTTCCAAAAGCTGGGCCTAAAAAAAGTGTACAAGATTTTGTAACGATTCCTATGTTGAAAAATGTAAGAAAATATGTGTGTAATGAGGAGCATCTAGAGGCTGCACTTGACGTATTTATGAACTTGTTTCTTTCAGTTATTGATAGTCACCCACCTATTAAAGAAACGGTCTGTTACAACAGTTAAGACTCCGTGGATTAGTGAGGAATTTAAACATTTTAGGGTTGAGAGAGATGAAGCAGAAGAAAACGAGTGGCTGATAAGTCTGGCTGCACAGATAACTGGCAAACGTTCTGTATATTGAGAAATGATGTGACTAACCTGAACAAAAAGAAGAAGAAATTGTATTATGAAACTAAGATCAATGATATAAAGTATGAATATAATTAATTAATTCATATAATATATATTAATATAAAGTACTTTAAATAAAATTATGGGCAGAAAACCATATTACCACTCCTATCTGTCATATCTTTAATCTGGAGGGAAGTCAAAGTCATTCCACTACCCAGGAGCTCCCTTTACTGGTTCTAACAGCCGACCAATCAGCTTGCTGCCGGCTCTTAGCACATTTAGAAAACTTTTTTAGAAAAAAAATATGTTTGACCAGATACAATAGCTATTTCTCTGTGAACAAATGAACAACAGACTTTCAGCATGTTTATAGAGAAAGGGCACTCAACATGTACTGCACTGACACAAATGACTGATGATTGGCTGAAATAAATGTATAATAATAAGATTGTGGGAGTTGTACTGTTAGACTTTAGTGCAGCCTTTGATATTATTGACCATAATCTGTTATTGGACAAATTTATCATTGCTTTGCATCCTCTGGTACAGCGTTTCCCAAACTTGGGCCCGGGGACCCCAAAGGGGTACACGTTTTGGATTTTGTCTTTGCATTTACACAGCTGATTAAAATAATCGACTTATCATCAAGCTTTCAAGGTAAAAACCAAAACGTGCACTCCTTGGGGTCCCCGGGACCCAGTTTGGGAAGCGTTGCTCTAGTATATAATAGTTTGGGAGGTATCTATCCAATACAACACAGAGAGCTTTCTTTAATGGAAGCTTCTTAAATGGAAAATATGTCAAGTGTGGTGTACCGCAAGACAACTGTCTTGGTCCTTTACTGTTCTCTATTTTATACGAATGATCTAAAACAAAGCTTGTGTGTCTTTGATGGTTCAACATCACCCTAAACAAAGAGTAGCAGTCAGTTTTGGAATAGATGGCTTGTAATAAACTGAACTTATCTATATCTAAAACTAAGAGCATTGTATTTGGTTCAAATCCCTAAGTTCTAAACCTCAGCTGAATCTGATAAAAAAGGCGGAGGTAGCGGTCCTGCTGCTGGGTTGTTGCCCTCCTACGGCCTCCTCCACATCTCCTGATGTACTGGCCTGTCTCCTGGTAGTGCCTCCATGGTCTGGACACTACGCTGACAGACACAGCAAACCTTCTTGCCACAGCTCGCATTGATGTGCCATCCTGGATGAGCTGCACTACCTGAGCCACTTGTGTGGGTTGTAGACTCCGTCTCATGCTACCACTAGAGTGAAAGCACCGCCAGCATTCAAAAGTGACCAAAACATCAGCCAGGAAGCATAGGAACTGAGAAGTGGTCTGTGGTCACCACCTGCAGAACAACTCCTTTATTGGGGGTGTCTTGCTAATTGCCTATAATTTCCACCTTTTGTCTATTCCATTTGCACAACAGCATGTGAAATTTATTGTCAATCAGTGTTGCTTCCTAAGTGGACAGTTTGATTTCACAGAAGTGTGATTGACTTGGAGTTACATTGTGTTGTTTAAGTGTTCCCTTTATTTTTTTTGAGCAGTGTATATAATATATAAATAGCTGGTTAAATAAAGGGTTATATATATAATATATAAATACCTGGTTAAATAAAGGGTTAGGGTTATATATATACAGTGAGGAGAAAAAGTATTTGATACACTGCCGATTTTGCAGGTTTTGCTACTTACAAAGCATGTAGAGGTCTGTCATTTTTATCATAGGTACACTTCAACTGTGAGAGACAGAATCTAAAACAAAAATCCAGAAAATCACATTGTATAATTTTTAAGTAATTAATTTGCATTTTAGTTATTTTATTTATGCTCGCATCGAGCATAGAAGTTATTTAGCTCGTCTGGTAGGCTCGTGTCATTGGGCAGCTCTCGGTTGTGCTTCCCTTTGTAGTTTGTAATAGTTTGCGAGCCCTGCCACATCCGATTAGCGTCAGAGCCGGTGTAGTACAATTCAATCTTAGTCCTGTATTTACGCTCTGCCTGTTTGATGGTTCGTCGGAGGGTATAGCGGGATTTCATATAAGCTTCCGGGTTAGAATCCCGCTCCTTGAAAGCGGCAGCTCTGCACTTTAGCTCAGTGCGAATGTTGCCTGTAATCCATGGCTTCTGGTTGTGGTATGTACGTACAGTCACTGTGGAGATGCACTTATTGATAAAGCCAGTGACTGATGTGGTGTACTCCTCAAATGCCATCGGAAGAAACCCGGAACATATTCCTGACTGTTTTCCTGACTATATAGTGCACTACTTTTGACCATAGACCTATAGGCCCTTGCACCCTATTCCCTATATAGTGCACTACTTTTGACCATAGACCTATGGGCCCTAGCACCATATTCCCTATATAGTGCACTACTTTTGACCAGAGACCTACGGGCCCTAGCACCCTATTCCCTATATAGTGCACTAGTTTTGACCAGAGACCTATGGGCCCTGGCACCCTATTCCCTATATAGGGAATAGGGTGCCCTTTCAGACACCGCCACTGTCTGCATTCCAGTCAACCAGGAGCCATGGTGACAGAACAGCTGGGGTCGAGATCTGAACTCCGGTCTTGGTCAGCCTCTTGTGTTGATCCAAGGGAGCATTCAGACAGACAGACAGACAGACAGACAGACAGACAGACAGACAGACAGAGAGCGAGAGAGCGAGAGAGCGAGAGAGCGAGAGAGCGAGAGAGACCGAGAGAGACCGAGAGAGACCGAGAGAGACCGAGAGAGACCGAGAGAGACCGAGAGAGACCGAGAGAGACCGAGAGAGACCGAGAGAGACCGAGAGAGACCGAGAGAGACCGAGAGAGACCGAGAGGGAGGGACCGAGAGAGACCGAGAGAGACCGAGAGGGAGGGACCGAGAGACGGCGAGAGAGACCGAGAGGGAGGGACCGAGAGACGGCGAGACCGAGAGACGGCGAGACCGAGAGAGACCGAGAGGGACAGACAGACAGACAGACAGACAGACAGACAGACAGACAGACAGACAGACAGACAGACAGACAGACAGACAGACAGACAGACAGACAGACAGACAGACAGACAGACAGACAGACAGACAGTGTCCAAGGAAGCTACAGTAATGTAAACACACCAGGTCGGAGTGTGGGTAGCTCTCTTGTCCCGGGGTTGAGATAAAACGCAGGCTGTGTAATGTTTCAGTGGTCAGTCTTGACCCCGTGACCCCTGAGTCTGTCAGGTACATGACGGACGAGGTGAACTCACCAGCTCTGACTAAACGGCGTACTCTAGGCACCAAGAGAGGATGCCTTCTAAATGGCACCATATTCTCTGTATAGTGCACTAAATCAAATCAAATCAAGTTTATTTTATATAGCCCTTCGTACATCAGCTAATATCTCGAAGTGCTGAACAGAAACCCAGCCTAAAACCCAAAACAGCAAGCAATGCAGGTGTAGAAGCACTATTGACCAGAACCCAGAGGGATTTCCATAGTGGTACACTACATAGGAAATAGGGTACCATTTGGAACAAACAGCTGTTAGCTAGCGCCATTCTACCAGTCTCCATCTCCTCAACACCTCCTGCTAACTAGCACCATGCTACCAGTCTCCATCTCCTCAACACCTCCTGCTAGCTAGCGCCATGCTACCAGTCTCCATCTCCTCAACACCTCCTGCTAGCTAGCACCATGCTACCAGTCTCCTTCTCCTCCACTCCTCCTGCTAGCTAACACCATGCTACCAGTCTCCATCTCCTCCACATCTCTTGCTAGCTAGCACCATGCTACCAGTCTCCATCTCCTCCCCTCCTCCTGCTAGCTAGCACCATGCTACCAGTCTCCATCTCCTCCACTCCTCCTGCTAGTTAGCACCATGCTACCAGTCTCCTTCTCCTCCACTCCTCCTGCTAGCTAGCACCATGCTACCAGTCTCCATCTCCTCCACTCCTCCTGCTAGCTAGCACCATGCTACCAGTCTCCATCTCCTCCACTCCTCCTGCTAGCTAGCACCATGCTACCAGTCTCCATCTCCTCCACTCCTCCTGCTAGCTAGGACCATGCTACCAGTCTCCATCTCCTCCTGCTAGCTAGCACCATGCTACCAGTCTCCATCTCCTCCACTCCTCCTGCTAGCTAGGACCATGCTACCAGTCTCCATCTCCTCCTGCTAGCTAGCACCATGCTACCAGTCTCCATCTCCTCCACACCTCCTGCTAGCTAGCACCATGCTACCAGCCTCCATCTCCTCCACTCCTCCTGCTAACTAGCACCATGCTACCAGTCTCCATCTCCTCCACTCCTCCTGCTAGCTAGCACCATGCTACCAGTCTCCATCTCCTCAACACCTCCTGCTAGCTAGCACCATGCTACCAGTCTCCATCTCCTCCACTCCTCCTGCTAGCTAGCACCATGCTACCAGTCTCCATCTCCTCCACTCCTCCTGCTAGCTAGCACCATGCTACCAGCCTCAATCTCCTCCACTCCTCATGCTAGCTCATAAGACTACACCCCAGACAGGACTACACTCCAGACAAGACTACACTCCAGACAAGACTACACTCCAGACAAGACTACACTCCAGACAAGACTACACTCCAGACAAGACTACACTCCAGACAAGACTACACCCCAGACAAGACTACACCCCAGACAGGACTACACCCCAGACAGGACTACACCCCAGCCAGGACTACACCCCAGCCAGGACTACACCCCAGCCAGGACTACACCACAGCCAGGACTACACCACAGCCAGGACTACACCCCAGACAGGACTACACCCCAGACAGGACTACACCCCAGACAGGACTACACCCCAGACAGGACTACACCCCAGACAGGACTACACCCCAGACAGGACTACACCCCAGACAGGACAACACCCCAGACAGGACTACACCCCAGACAGGACTACACCCCAGACAGGACTACACCCCAGACAGGACAACACCCCAGACAGGACTACACCCCAGACAGGACTACACCCCAGACAGGACTACACCCCAGACAGGACTACACCCCAGACAGGACTACACCCCAGACATGACTACACCCCAGACAGGACTACACCCCAGACATGACTACACCCCAGACATGACTACACCCCAGACAGGACTACACCCCAGACAGGACTACACCCCAGACAGGACTACACCCCAGACAGGACAACACCCCAGACAGGACTACACCCCAGACAGGACTACACCCCAGACAGGACTACACCCCAGACAGGACAACACCCCAGACAGGACAACACCCCAGACAGGACTACACCCCAGACAGGACTACACCCCAGACAGGACTACACCCCTCACAGCTTCATATACCCCTGTCCTCCATAACACCACAGACAGCTGTGGGAGGGATGGAGGGAGGGAGAGAGGGGGAGAATAGAGGAGGGAGGAGGGAGGAGGAGAATAGGGGAGGGAGGGGGAGAATAGAGGAGGGAGGAGGAGAATAGAGGAGGGAGGGGGAGAATAGAGGGAGGGAGGAGGAGAATAGGGGAGGGAGGGGGAGAATAGGGGAGGGAGGGGGAGAATAGAGGAGGGAGGGGGAGAATAGAGGAGTGAGGAGGAGAATAGAGGAGGGAGGGGGAGAATAGAGGAGGGAGGAGGAGAGAGGAGGAGAATAGAGGAGGGAGGGGGAGAATAGAGGAGGGAGGAGGAGAATAGGGGAGGGAGGGGGAGAATAGGGGAGGGAGGGGGAGAATAGAGGAGTGAGGAGGAGAATAGAGGAGGGAGGGGGAGAATAGGGGAGGGAGGGGGAGAATAGAGGAGGGAGGGGGAGAATAGGGGAGGGAGGGGGAGAATAGAGGAGTGAGGAGGAGAATAGAGGAGGGAGGGGGAGAATAGAGGAGGGAGGGGGAGGATAGAGGAGTGAGGAGGAGAATAGAGGGAGGGAGAGGATAGAGGATGGAGGAGGAGAATAGAGGAGGGGGGGGAGAATAGAGGAGGATGATAGAGGAGGGAGGGAAAGAATAGAGGAGGGAGGGAGAGAATAGAGGAGGGAGGGAGAGAATAGAGGAGGGAGGGGGAGAATAGAGGAGGGAGGGGGAGAATAGAGGAGGGAGGGGGGGATAGAGGAGGGAGGGGGAGAATAGAGGGAGGGAGAGAATAGAGGAGGGAGGGGGAGAATAGAGGAGGGAGGGGGGGATAGAGGAGGGAGGGAGAGAATAGAGGAGGGAGGGGGAGAATAGAGGAGGGAGGGGGGGATAGAGGAGGGAGGGAGAGAAGAGGAGGGAGGGAGAGAATAGAGGCGAGAAGACAGGCACTGATATAGGGGAGAGGGAAAAGGGGGGGTACAGGAGGAGATGGGAGAGGGAGGTGACAGCCCTTATCCAGAAGCACATTGTTGATTGAGCTGGTGAGTAATCATCTTGCTCTGAGAGAGAGAGAGAGAGGGAGAGAGAGAGAGCGAGAGAGAAAAAGAGAGAGAGAGAGAGGGAAAAAGAGAGAGAGAGAGAGAGAGAGAGAGAGAGAGAGAGAGAGAGAGAGAGAGAGAGAGAGAGAGAGAGAGAGAGAGAGAGAGAGAGAGAGAGAGAGAGAGAGAGAGAGGGAGAGAGGGAGAGAGGGAGAGAGGGAGAGAGGGAGAGAGGGAGCGAGAGAGAATGTGAGAAATGGTTTCTGTAGGAGTTAGTCAAAGAGCTCCACCAAGGCTTCTTCAAACCTCTACTCTTTCACTCCTCTCTCCTCGGTCTTATTCCGTCAATCAGTCCCGCACCCCTATTCCCTCCCTCCCTCTCTCTCTCCCTTTCTTTGCCTCTTTTCCATTTAAAGAACTAAAGCTTTCACCTCTTAGCTTTTGGGATTTACACACAAACAAGGCACACACACACACACACACACACACACACACACACAGATTCATAACCTTCATAGACTTCAAAGCAGAACCGCATCGACCCCTCGCTCCACAAATCACTTTTCTCTCCCTCCTGTTTCTCTCTCCCTCCTCTTTCTCTCAGCCCTTTTCTTCTATTCTCTGTGATTGGAGGCAGTCAGATCCAGAGCTCAACAGCCAGCTAGAGGGAGGGAGGGAGCATACTGGTGTGACTAATCCACCCCTCAGCCCAGCTACTGTCTCCATCTACCTCTTTAATGTCTCACTGTCTCTACTGTATAGAGATGCTCCATAACAACAGTATCTACAGTTGAACTATATACTGTTAGAACCTACTGTTAGAACTATATACTGTTAGAACTATATACTGTTAGAACTATATACTGTTAGAACTATATACTGTTCAGAACTATATACTGTTAGAACTATATATCAATTTTATTTTATATAGCCCTTCGTACATCAGCTAATATCTCGAAGTGCTGTACAGACACCCAGCCTAAAACCCCAAACAGCTAGTAATGCAGGTGTAGAAGCACGGTGGCTAGGAAAAACTCCCTAGAAAGGCCAAAACCTAGGAAGAAACCTAGAGAGGAACCAGGCTATGAGGGGTGGCCAGTCCTCTTCTGGCTGTGCCGGGTGGAGATTATAACAGAACTATGCCAAGATGTTCAAAAATGTTCATAAGTGACAAGCATGGTCAAATAATAATCATGAATAATTTTCAGTTGGCTTTTCATAGCCGATCATCAAGAGTTGAAAAACAACAGGTCTGGGACAGGTGGCGGTTCCATAACCGCAGGCAGAACAGCTGAAACTGGAATAGCAGCAAGGCCAGGCGGACTGGGGACAGCAAGGAGTCACCACGGGCGGCAGTCCCGACGCATGGTCCTAGGGCCCAGGTCCTCCGAGAGAAAGAAAGAGAGAAGGAGAAAATTAGAGAGAGCCAAGATTTTCAAAATTTCCATAAATGACAAGCATGGTCAAATAATAATCAGGAATAAATCTCAGTTGGCTTTTCATAGCCGATCATTAAGAGTTGAAAACAGCAGGTCTGGGACAGGTAGGGGTTCCATAACCGCAGGCAGAACAGTTGAAACTGGAATAGCAGCAAGGCCAGGCGGACTGGGGACAGCAAGGAGTCACCACGGCCGGTAGTCCCGACGTATGGTCCTAGGGCTCAGGTCCTCCGAGAGAAAGAAAGAGAGAAGGAGAAAATTAGAGAGAGCCAAGATTTTCAAAATGTTCATAAATGACAAGCATGGTCAAATAATAATCAGGAATAAATCTCAGTTGGCTTTTCATAGCCGATCATTAAGAGTTGAAAACAGCAGGTCTGGGACAGGTAGGGGTTCCGTAACCACAGGCAGAACAGTTGAAACTGGAATAGCAGCAAGGCCAGGCGGACTGGGGACAGCAAGGTGTCATCATGCCCGGTAGTCCTGACGTATGGTCCTAGGGCTCAGGTTCTCAGAGAGAAAGAGAGAACGAGAGAATTAGAGAGAGCATACTTAAATTCACACAGGACACTGGATAAGATAGGAGAAGTACTCCAGGTAACCAACTGACCCTAGCCCCCCGACACAAACTACTGCAGCATAAATACTGGAGGCTGAGACAGGAGCGGTCAGGAGACACTGTTCAGAACCTACTGTTAGAACTATATACTGTTAGAACTATATACTGTTAGAACTATATACTGTTAGAACTATATACTGTTCAGAACTATATACTGTTAGAACTATATACTGTTCAGAACCTACTGTTAGAACTATACACTGTTCAGAACCTGCTGTTAGAACTATACACTGTTCAGAACCTACTGTTAGAACTATATACTGTTGGAACTATATACTGTTAGAACTATATACTGTTCAGAACTATATACTGTTAGAACTATATACTGTTAGAACTATATACTGTTGGAACTATATACTGTTAGAACTATATACTGTTCAGAACTATATACTGTTAGATCTATATACTGTTCAGAACTATATACTGTTAGATCTATATACTGTTAGAACTATACACTGTTAGAACTATATACTGTTAGAACTATATACTGTTCAGAACCTACTGTTAGAACTATATACTGTTAGAACTATATACTGTTCAGAACCTACTGTTAGAACTATATACTGTTAGAACTATATACTGTTAGAACCTACTGTTAGAACTATATACTGTTAGAACTATATACTGTTAGAACTATATACTGTTAGAACTATATACTGTTCAGAACCTACTGTTAGAACTATATACTGTTAGAACTATATACTGTTAGAACTATATACTGTTAGAACCTACTGTTAGAACTATATACTGTTAGAACTATATACTGTTAGAACTATATACTGTTAGAACTATATACTGTTCAGAACCTACTGTTAGAACTATATACTATTCAGAACCTACTGTTAGAACTATATACTGTTAGAACCTACTGTTAGAACTATATACTGTTAGAACTATATACTGTTAGAACTATATACTGTTCAGAACCTACTGTTAGAACTATATACTGTTCAGAACCTACTGTTAGAACTATATACTATTCAGAACCTACTGTTAGAACTATATACTGTTAGAACTATATACTGTTAGAACTATATACTGTTAGAACTATATACTGTTCAGAACCTACTGTTAGAACTATATACTGTTCAGAACCTACTGTTAGATCTATATACTGTTCAGAACCTACTGTTAGAACTATATACTATTCAGAACCTACTGTTAGAACTACAGTGGGGAGAACAAGTATTTGATACACTGCCGATTTTGCAGGTTTTCCTACTTACAAAGCATGTAGACGTCTGTCATTTTTATCATAGGTACACTTCAACTGTGAGAGACGGAATCTAAAACAAAAATCCAGAAAATCACATTGTATGATTTTTAAGTAATTAATTTGCATTTTATTGCATGACATAAGTATTTGATCACCTACCAACCAGTAAGAATTCCGGCTCTCACAGACCTGTTAGTTTTTCTTTAAGAAGCCCTCCTGTTCTCCACTCATTACCTGTATTAACTGCACCTGTTTGAACTCGTTACCTGTATAAAAGACACCTGTCCACACACTCAATCAAACAGACTCCAACCTCTCCACAATGGCCAAGACCAGAGAGCTGTGTAAGGACATCAGGGATAAGATTGTAGACCTGCACAAGGCTGGGATGGGCTACAGGACAATAGGCAAGCAGCTTGGTGAGAAGGCAACAACTGTTGGCGCAATTATTAGAAAATGGAAGAAGTTCAAGATGACGGTCAATCACCCTCGGTCTGGGGCTCCATGCAAGATCTTACCTCGTGGGGCATCAATGAAAATGAGGAAGGTGAGGGATCAGCCAAGAACTACACGGCAGGACCTGGTCAATGACCTGAAGAGAGCTGGGACCACAGCCTCAAAGAAAACCATTAGTAACACACTACGCCGTCATGGATTAAAATCCTGCAGCGCACGCAAGGTCCCCCTGCTCAAGCCAGCGCATGTCCAGGCCCGTCTGAAGTTTGCCAATGACCATCTGGATGATCCAGAGGAGGAATGGGAGAAGGTCATGTGGTCTGATGAGACAAAAATATAGCTTTTTGGTCTAAACTCCACTCGCCGTGTTTGGAGGAAGAAGAAGGATGAGTACAACCCCAAGAACACCATCCCAACCGTGAAGCATGGAGGTGGAAACATCATTCTTTGGGGATGCTTTTCTGCAAAGGGGACAGGACGACTGCACCGTATTGAGGGGAGGATGGATGGGGCCATGTATCGCGAGATCTTGGCCAACAACCTCCTTCCCTCAGTAAGAGCATTGAAGATGGGTCGTGGCTGGGTCTTCCAGCATGACAACAACCCAAAACACACAGCCAGGGCAACTAAGGAGTGGCTCCGTAAGAAGCATCTCAAGGTCCTGGAGTGGCCTAGCCAGTCTCCAGACCTGAACCCAATAGAAAATCTTTGGAGGGAGCTGAAAGTCCGTATTGCCCAGCGACAGCCCCGAAACCTGAAGGATCTGGAGAAGGTCTGTATGGAGGAGTGGGCCAAAATCCCTGCTGCAGTGTGTGCAAACCTGGTCAAGAACTACAGGAAACGTACGATCTCTGTAATTGCAAACAAAGGTTTCTGTACCAAATATTAAGTTCTGCTTTTCTGATGTATCAAATACTTATGTCATGCAATAAAATGCAAATGAATTACTTAAAAATCATACAATGTGATTTTCTGGATTTTTGTTTTAGATTCTGTCTCTCACAGTTGAAGTGTACCTATGGTAAAAATTACAAACCTCTACATGCTTTGTAAGTAGGAAAACCTGCAAAATCAGCAGTGTATCAAATACTTGTTCTCCCCACTGTATATACTGTTAGAACTATATACTGTTAGAACTATATACTGTTAGAACTATATACTGTTCAGAACCTACTATTAGAACTATATACTGTTAGAACTATATACTGTTAGAACTATATACTGTTTAGAACCTACTGTTAGAACTATATACTGTTCAGAACCTACTGTTAGATCTATATACTGTTCAGAACCTACTGTTAGAACTATATACTATTCAGAACCTACTGTTAGAACTATATAATGTTAGAACTATATACTGTTAGAACTATATACTGTTAGAACTATATACTGTTAGAACTATATACTGTTAGAACTATATACTGTTCAGAACCTACTGTTAGAACTATATACTGTTCAGAACCTACTATTAGAACTATACACTGTTCAGAACCTACTGTTAGAACTATATACTATTCAGAACCTACTGTTAGAACTATATACTGTTAGAACTATATACTGTTAGAACTATATACTGTTAGAACTATATACTATTCAGAACCTACTGTTAGAACTATATACTGTTAGAACTATATACTGTTAGAACTATATACTGTTAGAACTATATACTGTTAGAACTATATACTGTTAGAACTATATACTGTTAGATCTATATACTGTTAGATCTATATACTGTTAGATCTATATACTGTTAGATCTATATACTGTTAGAACTATATACTGTTAGAACTATATACTGTTAGAACTATATACTGTTAGAACTATATACTGTTCAGAACCTACTGTTAGAACTATATACTGTTCAGAACCTACTATTAGAACTATACACTGTTCAGAACCTACTGTTAGAACTATATACTGTTAGAACGATATACTGTTAGAACTATATACTGTTAGAACTATATACTATTCAGAACCTACTGTTAGAACTATATACTGTTCAGAACCTACTGTTAGAACTATATACTGTTAGAACTATATACTGTTCAGAACTATATACTGTTAGAACTATATACTGTTAGAACTATATACTGTTAGAACTATATACTGTTAGAACTATATACTGTTCAGAACTATATACTGTTAGAAATATATACTGTTAGAACTATATACTGTTAGAACCTACTGTTAGAACTATATACTGTTCAGAACCTACTGTTAGAACTATATACTGTTAGAACTATATACTGTTAGAACTATATACTGTTCAGAACCTACTGTTAGAACTATATACTGTTAGAACTATATACTGTTCAGAACCTACTGTTAGAACTATATACTGTTCAGAACCTACTGTTAGAACTATATACTGTTAGAACTACAGTGGGGAGAACAAGTATTTGATACACTGCCGATTTTGCAGGTTTTCCTACTTACAAAGCATGTAGAGGTCTGTAATTTTTATCATAGGTACACTTCAACTGTGAGAGACGGAATCTAAAACAAAAATCCAGAAAATCACATTGTATGATTTTTAAGTAATTAATTTGCATTTTATTGCATGACATAAGTATTTGATCACCTACCAACCAGTAAGAATTCCGGCTCTCACAGACCTGTTAGTTTTTCTTTAAGAAGCCCTCCTGTTCTCCACTCATTACCTGTATTAACTGCACCTGTTTGAACTCGTTACCTGTATAAAAGACACCTGTCCACACGCTCAATCAAACAGACTCCAACCTCTCCACAATGGCCAAGACCAGAGAGCTGTGTAAGGACATCAGGGATAAAATTGTAGACCTGCACAAGGCTGGGATGGGCTACGGGACAATAGGCAAGCAGCTTGGTGAGAAGGCAAAAACTGTTGGCGCAATTATTAGAAAATGGAAGAAGTTCAAGATGACGGTCAATCACCCTCGGTCTGGGGCTCCATGCAAGATATCACCTCGTGGGGCATCAATGATCATGAGGAAGGTGAGGGATCAGCCCAGAACTACACGGCAGGACCTGGTCAATGACCTGAAGAGAGCTGGGACCACAGTCTCAAAGAAAACCATTAGTAACACACTACGCCGTCATGGATTAAAATCCTGCAGCGCACGCAAGGTCCCCCTGCTCAAGCCAGGGCATGTCCAGGCCCGTCTGAAATTTGCCAATGACCATCTGGATGATCCAGAGGAGGAATGGGAGAAGGTCATGTGGTCTGATGAGACAAAAATAGAGCTTTTTGGTCTAAACTCCACTTGCTGTGTTTGGAGGAAGAAGAAGGATGAGTACAACCCCAAGAACACCATCCCAACCGTGAAGCATGGAGGTGGAAACATCATTCTTTGGGGATGCTTTTCTGCAAAGGGGACAGGACGACTGCACCGTATTGAGGGGAGGATGGATGGGGCCATGTATCGCGAGATCTTGGCCAACAACCTCCTTCCCTCAGTAAGAGCATTGAAGATGGGTCGTGGCTGGGTCTTCCAGCATGACAACGACCCGAAACACACAGCCAGGGCAACTAAGGAGTGGCTCCGTAAGAAGCATCTCAAGGTCCTGGAGTGGTCTAGCCAGTCTCCAGACCTGAATCCAATAGAAAATCTTTGGAGGGAGCTGAAATTCCGTATTGCCCAGCGACAGCCCCGAAACCTGAAGGATCTGGAGAAGGTCTGTATGGAGGAGTGGGCCAAAATCCCTGCTGCAGTGTGTGCAAACCTGGTCAAGAACTACAGGAAACGTATGATCTCTGTAATTGCAAACAAAGGTTTCTGTACCAAATATTAAGTTCTGCTTTTCTGATGTATCAAATACTTATGTCATGCAATAAAATGCAAAGGAATTACTTAAAAATCATACAGTGTGATTTTCTGGATTTTTGTTTTAGATTCCGTCTCTCACAGTTGAAGTGTACCTATGATAAAAATTACAGACCTCTACATGCTTTGTAAGTAGGAAAACCTGCAAAATCATCAGTGTATCAAATACTTGTTCTCCCCACTGTATATACTGTTAGAACTATATACTGTTAGATCTATATACTGTTAGAACTATATAGCTCATAACTACAGTTGAAGTAGGAAGTTTACATACACTTAGGTTGGAGTCATTAAAACTTGTTTTTCAACCACTCCACACATTTCTTGTTAACAAACTATAGTTTTGGCAAGTCAATTAGGACATCTACTTTGTGCATGACACAAATAATATTTTCCAACAATTGTTTACAGACAGATTATTTCACTTATAATTCACAGTATCACAATTCCAGTGGGTCAGAAGTTTACATACACAAAGTTGACTGTGCCTTTAACAGCCTGGAAAATTCCAGAAAATTATGTCATGGCTTTAGAAGCTTTTGATGGGCTAATTGGCACCATTTGAGTCAATTGGAGGTGTACCTGTGGATGTATTTCTCAGTGCCTCTTTGCTTGACATCATGGGAAAATCAAAAGAAATCAGCCAAGACATCAGAAAAACAATTGTAGACCTCCACAAGTCTGGTTCATCCTTGGGAGCAATTTCAAAACGCCAGAAAGTACCACGTTCATCGAAAAGTGCAAATCAATCCCAGAACAATAGCAAGGACCTTGTGAAGATGCTGGAGGAAACAGGTACAAAAGTATCTATATCCACAGTAAAATGAGTCCTATATCGACATAAGCCAGACTACGGTTTGCAACTGCACATGGGGACAAAGACCGTACTTTTTGGAGAAATGTCCTCTGGTCTGATGAAACAAAAATAGAACTGTTTGGCCATAATGACCATCGTTATCGTTGGAGAAAAAAGGGGGAGGCTTGCAAGCCGAAGAACACCATCCCAACCGTGAAGCACGGGGGTGGCAGCATCATGTTGTGGGGTGCTTTGCTGCAGGAGGGACTGGTGCACTTCACAAAATAGATGGCATCATGAGGCAGGGAAATGATGTGGATATATTGAAGCAACATCTCAAGACATCAGTCAGGAAGTTAAAGCTTGGTCGCAAATGGGTCTTCCAAATGGACAATGACCCCAAGCATACTTCCAAAGTTGTGGCAAAATGGCTTAAGGACAACAAAGTCAAGGTATTGGAGTGGCCATCACAAAGCCCTGACCTCAATACTATAGAAAATTTGTGGGCAGAACTGAATAAGCATGTGCAAGTAAGGAGGCCTACAAACCTGACTCAGTTACACTAGCTCTGTCTGGAGGAATGGGCCAAAATTCACCCAACTTATTGTGGGAAGCTTGTGGAAGGCTACCTGAAACGTTTGACCCAAGTTAAACATTTTAAAGGCAATGCTACCAAATACTAATTGAGTGTATGTAAACTTTTGACCCACTGGGAATGTGATGAAAGAAATAAAAGCTGAAATAAATCACTCTCTCTACTATTATTCTGACATTTCACATTCTTAAAATAAAGTGGTGATCCTAACTGACCTAAAACAGGGATTTCCTACAAGGTTTAAATGTCAGGAATTGTGAAAAACTGAGTTTAAATGTACTTGGCTAAGGTGTATGTAAACTTCTGACTTCAACTGTAGCCATGTTATTACTATTCCCTGTATATAGCCATGTTATTTTCTAGCCCCTGTAAAAATATACCTGCTCCAGCAGGTATATTTCACTGGTCATCTTCAAAGCCAACACTTCCTTTGGCCGCCTTTCCTTCCAGTTCTCTGCTGCCAATGACTGGAACGAATTGCAAAAATCCCTGAAGCTGGAGTCTTATATCTCCCTGTCTAACTTTTAGCATCAGCTGTCAGAGCAGCTTACCAATCACTGTACCTCTACACAGTCCATCTGTAAATAGCACACCCAACTACCTCATCCCCATATTATTACTTATCCTCTTGCTCTTTTGCACCCCAGTATCTCACACTTGCACATCATCATCTGCATATCTATCACTCCAGTGTTAATGCTAAATTGTAATTATTTCACCTCTAGGGCCTATTTATTGCCTTACCTCCCCCTCTTCTACATTTGCACACACTGTACATAGATTTTTCTCTTGTGTTATTGACTGTATGTTTGTTTATGTGTAACTCTATGTTGTTGTTTTGGTCGCACTGCTTTGCTTTATCTTGGCCAGGTCTACCTGGTTAAATAAAGGTGAAATAAAATAATTGATATTTTTTACTCTTTATTTTTGTCCACCGTGTCACTATTTGTATTTTAATGTTTTTTGTCTTGAACTCTGCACTGTTGGAAATGGAGCCATAAGTAAGCAGCATTTCACTGTTAGTCTACAGTACAACTGTTGTCTATGAAGCATGTGACAAATAAAATGTGATTTTAATTTGAGATTACGCACCAAAAATATTTCAGGAATGGTCTTTTTTAAATTCAATAAAAAATATATAAAAAATTCTGGAGAAAAAAAGAAGGGGGATAAAGTTATTAACCCGTTTGCCATAATTCCCACAATCCAATCAGGAAGGAGACGCAAAGGAAAACAAACCCTGTGATTAGTCGGGAGACCCCATGGTCTTCAGGCGCCCCGCCCTGTGGCTTGTGAATGAGGGGTAACTAGAAACCGACGTCACATCATCGCGTGCTCTTTAGTGTGTGTCACAGCTCCAACGTTGTAGTGTCCAGCAAGGCAACGCCATGGACAGTGTGCACGAGAAGAAGATTGCAACTTTTTAAACGATATTTAATACATCTACATGCGTAACGATTTCCAACACAAGCGAGGAGATGCGCGCTGTGGAACCTTCATTTTAACTAAGGAGACAGTGAATTACTTTTTAAACTGGTGATCCCGAGAAGGAAACGCAAAGGAGTACCTCTTTCTAACGGATTTTTTTTTTTTTACAACTATTTACAGCTGAGACCAAGAAGTCATGAGAATACCGAGACCATGCGCACGGTTTTGTGGACTTGTACAAGCAGTTTAGGTTCGAGATAGAAAAGACGAAAATCGTTTTATATGTAAGAGATCATTTTTCTGGTATATATGAAACTCGAGTTTTTGAAAAGGAACTATTTTTTTTACATTTCGGAGTTTATTCAACGTTTTTTATTTTAACTATGGCGGAATCGGTTACTTGGGCAGGTACGGCGCGTTGTGCGTTCTTGATCTTGTTTGCGCTTTTCCCGTTGTGTTCAGGCCAGGGTGAGAAGGGCATCTCCATACCCGAACACGGCTTCTGCCAGCCCATCTCCATACCCCTCTGTACGGACATCGCCTATAACCAGACCATCATGCCGAATCTCCTCGGCCACACGAACCAGGAAGACGCCGGGCTGGAGGTGCACCAGTTCTACCCGCTCGTCAAGGTCCAGTGTTCCATGGACCTGAAGTTCTTCCTGTGTTCAATGTACGCGCCGGTCTGTACGGTCCTCGAGCAGGCTATCCCGCCGTGCAGGTCCCTGTGTGAGCGGGCGAGACAAGGCTGCGAGGCTCTGATGAATAAGTTCGGTTTCCAGTGGCCGGAGAGGCTCCGCTGTGAGAACTTCCCCGTCCACGGAGCGGGAGAGATTTGTGTGGGTCAAAACACTTCGAACACCGGTAGCCCCACCTCTTACCCAACACCCTACGTTCCTGAGCTCATGACTCTACCCCCCAATATGGGTCGACCGAACCAGCACCGGGAGTTCTCCTGCCCGCTACAACTGCAGGTGCCCAACTATCTGAACTACTACTTTATGGGGGTAAAGGACTGCGGCGCGCCTTGCGAGCCCACCAAGCCCAGCGGGTTGATGTATTTTCGGGAGGAGGAGGTGAAGTTTGGCCGGCTCTGGGTCGGGATCTGGTCCGTTCTGTGCTGTGTGAGCACCCTGTTCACAGTGCTGACCTATCTAGTGGACATGAGACGATTCTGCTACCCGGAGAGGCCTATCATCTTCCTCTCTGGCTGTTACTTCATGGTGGCCACTGCCTACGTGGCCGGGTTTCTCTTAGAGGATAAAGTGGTGTGTATTAATCAATTCAAGGACACTGGTTATAAGACTGTAGCTCAGGGAACTAAGAAGGAGGGTTGTACTATTCTCTTTATGATTCTGTATTTCTTCGGCATGGCCAGTTCTATATGGTGGGTGATTCTGTCCTTCACGTGGTTCCTCTCTGCCGGTATGAAGTGGGGGCATGAAGCCATAGAGGCCAACTCTCCGTATTTCCACCTCGCTGCCTGGGCTGTACCCGCTGTTAAAACTATTACCATCCTGGCCATGGGACAGGTGGATGGAGACCTGCTCACAGGGGTGTGTTATGTGGGCATCAACAGTGTGAATTCCTTGCGTGGTTTTGTTCTGGCACCTCTTTTTGTCTACTTGTTTATAGGGACGTCGTTCCTCCTCGCGGGATTTGTCTCTCTGTTCCGGATCAGAACTATCATGAAACACGACGGAACCAAGACGGAGAAGCTGGAGAAGCTTATGGTTCGGATCGGAGTGTTCAGTGTCCTCTACACCGTACCAGCCACTATCGTCATAGCCTGCTGCTTCTACGAGCAGGCGTTCCGTGAGCAGTGGGAGAAAACTTGGCATACGCAGATCTGTAAGAGGTTTGCGGTGCCTTGTCCACCAAACAATTTTGCGCTCGTGACCCCAGACTTTACTGTCTTCATGATCAAGTATTTGATGACTTTGATTGTCGGCATCACCTCCGGGTTTTGGATATGGTCAGGGAAAACACTGCAGTCATGGCGCAGGTTCTATAAGAGACTGAGTACCAGCAACCAGGGAGAAACGACAGTATGAACAACAATGACGTGGGAATGATAATATAATGGACTTGTGTCCCAAATGCCACCCTACGTCCTATTTAGTGCACTACTTTTGGCCAGGGTCCATAAAGTAGTGCACTATTAAGGGAGTAGGATACCATTTGGGATCAGGACAGGACATAACGCATGGAATAAGACGTATGATGAGTTCAACATGGGGGTCCGTGGCTGGTGTAGCCCGTCTGCCTCCCGAACTGGACCTTCAGGAGCCTGTAAAAAGCCATTGTTGCTTCCCAGATTCCAGGGTTGTTGTTAGGAAAAAGCTCATACGGACACTTTACTGTGCAATGATCATCTGAAGAGGAATACGGAGAAACGGATCGTTCCTAGTGTATCGCAATGTAGGTCAAATTCTGAATGATGTAGAGCCTCTGTGTCTTTGTATGAAAGTGGTTTTCTTTACAGAGGTGATCCTGTAACAATTTTATACAATGAATGACCCTATTCACACTATAGAGCTACTACACCGTGTAACGCTACTGGCAAGCTTCAGTTGAAGAAAGAGCACGTTTGACCGTACGAATTTATACTCCCTTTTTTTGTTTTTGTGGTCATTTGTTTGACATTCACAGCCAAGCAGTGACAATCATGTATATTTTTGTGGCACAGTAATAAGACTGACTGACATTGCATTTAGAAATGAGATAGAATATGCATGTGTGTAGCTGTGGAATTATGCAAAGTACTGCACTATTACATATCTTGTAAAAACAGGTTTTTTTCTCTCCAAAGATTTTATCTATTTAGGAAGATAATCATGCAATTATTATTATTATTATTTTTTTTAATGCTGTTAACGGTACCATTTTGTACAGTTTCACGGATTAAAATGATTTTATATTTTAAATGTCTTGCTTTCGTGGTCAATGTGTAGCCTATAAGAATAGTTTCTATTTAGAGGAATAACTTATTGTAAGTCGATGTCCATAGACTGTTTACATGGCAAGGTAGGACAGCAATCCATGCTTCGGTTTCCCTGGCACTGTTTACAAATGCTAATGTTTAATGTTTTAGCATTTGTGGACACAAATCCCATTCAAGTCCTTGTACCGATATTAGCATTGTTCGTGTTCAAAACATAGAAAAGTATCTCAAATTGATTTAAGAAGCTCAACTAAGTCACTTATACATGATTAGAACATGATGCGTGAAAAATGCAGTGTGTATGTCACCATCTTGTCTATTTAAAATCTTCTCTCATTGATTGAGACAGGTGGGTGTCCACTCCAAAGTGTCACATGTCATGATGACACCCGCTGCAACTAGATGTGAACATTTAGAATGGGGAGGCAGGTAGCCTAGTGGTCAGAGGAGGCAGGTAGCCTAGTGGTCAGAGGAGGCAGGTAGCCTAGTGGTCAGAGGAGGCAGGTAGCCTAGTGGTCAGAGGCGGCAGGTAGCCTAGTGGTCAGAGGAGGCAGGTAGCCTAGTGGTCAGAGGAGGCAGGTAGCCTAGTGGTCAGAGGAGGCAGGTAGCCTAGTGGTCAGAGGAGGCAGGTAGCCTAGTGGTCAGAGGAGGCAGGTAGCCTAGTGGTTAGAGGAGGCAGGTAGCCTAGTGGTTAGAGGAGGCAGGTAGCCTAGTGGTCAGAGGAGACAGGTAGCCTAGTGGTCAGAGGAGGCAGGTAGCCTAGTGGTTAGAGGAGGCAGGTAGCCTAGTGGTTAGAGGAGGCAGGTAGCCTAGTGGTTAGAGGAGGCAGGTAGCCTAGTGGTTAGAGGAGGCAGGTAGCCTAGTGGTTAGAGGAGGCAGGTAGCCTAGTGGTAGAGGAGGCAGGTAGCCTAGTGGTCAGAGGAGGCAGGTAGCCTAGTGGTCAGAGGAGACAGGTAGCCTAGTGGTCAGAGGAGGCAGGTAGCCTAGTGGTCAGAGGAGGCAGGTAGCCTAGTGGTCAGAGGAGGCAGGTAGCCTAGTGGTCAGAGGAGGCAGGTAGCCTAGTGGTTAGAGGAGGCAGGTAGCCTAGTGGTTAGAGGAGACAGGTAGCCTAGTGGTTAGAGGAGGCAGGTAGCCTAGTGGTTAGAGGAGGCAGGTAGCCTAGTGGTTAGAGGAGGGAGGTAGCCTAGTGGTTAGAGGAGGCAGGTAGCCTAGTGGTTAGAGGAGGCAGGTAGCCTAGTGGTTAGAGGAGGCAGGTAGCCTAGTGGTTAGAGGAGGCAGGTAGCCTAGTGGTTAGAGGAGGCGGGTAGCCTAGTGGTTAGAGGAGGCAGGTAGCCTAGTGGTTAGAGGAGGCAGGTAGCCTAGTGGTTAGAGGAGGCAGGTAGCCTAGTGGTTAGAGGAGGCGGGTAGCCTAGTGGTTAGAGGAGGCAGGTAGCCTAGTGGTTAGAGGAGGCAGGTAGCCTAGTGGTTAGAGGAGGCCGGTAGCCTAGTGATTAGAGGAGGCAGGTAGCCTAGTGGTTAGAGGAGGCAGGTAGCCTAGTGGTTAGAGGAGGGAGGTAGCCTAGTGGTTAGAGGAGGCAGGTAGCCTAGTGATTAGAGGAGGCAGGTAGCCTAGTGGTTAGAGGAGGCAGGTAGCCAAGTGGTTAGAGCATTGGACTAGTAACCGAAAGGTTGCAAAATCGAATCCCCGAGCTGACAAGGTAAACATCTGTCGTTCTGCCCCTGAACAAGGCAGTTAACCCACTTTTCCTAGGCCCGTCATTGAAAATAAGAATTTGTTCTTAACTGACTTGCCTCGTTAAATAAAAGGTACAAATAAAACATGAATAAAAAAAGACGTGTGTTGTCTTCCAAGTTGGGAATTGAGGAAGTATTAATAATTAAAGGATGGTCAAAAAATGTTCTGTGCTACTTATTAATGCCAATCAGCCTCCTGGAACCGTAATAATGGTCTATGTGATATTTCTAATAGTCTATTGTTCTCCCAAGATATGAAGTCAGCGTGGGAATATAAAAAGGTGAGCATAGATTTGTTGGGCCGTGTCCAACATGACCTGAAACAGGCACATTGTGCAGAGGGTCCCTGGTTCGCGCCCGGGTCGGGGCGAGGGGACGGACGTACACTTAAACTGTTACAGAAGCACAACCTACATGGGCATAGGGCACTTACATTTATGTAGATTAAATCTGTGGTGTGATTGACCTTTCCCGATGCCGTCTGATTTTCTTTTGACTATAAAAATCAACATGGATTTTTGTCACTTCCTGATACGTTGGCGCCACCTATCTGCCGTTTGGCGCGTGTCAGATTTGACCTTGGTAATAAATGACCAACTACCAGCTAATAGAGTATTAATAAAAACAAGATTAAAACTGACAGCTCAGGTATAAAATAAAAAAAGGTTTGTTACGATCACAGTTATCTTTAATTCTTCAGTTCCACTGGCAGATACTGAAACGAAAATGAGATGCAATTTGTACGCTTCCTCTAAAACTGTCTGGACCTCTAAACAGGGCCTGTTCTGTTGGACTATAACTGTCTGGACCTCTAAACAGGGCCTGTTCTGTTGGACTATAACTGTCTGGACCTCTAAACAGGGCCTGTTCTGTTGGACTACAACTGTCTGGACCTCTAAACAGGGCCTGTTCTGTTGGACTACAACTGTCTGGACCTCTAAACAGGGCCTGTTCTGTTGGACTATAACTGTCTGGACCTCTAAACAGGGCCTGTTCTGTTGGACTACAACTGTCTGGACCTCTAAACAGGGCCTGTTCTGTTGGACTACAACTGTCTGGACCTCTAAACAGGGCCTGTTCTGTTGGACTACAACTGTCTGGACCTCTAAACAGGGCCTGTTCTGTTGGACTACAACTGTCTGGACCTCTAAACAGGGCCTGTTCAGTTGGACTACAACTGTCTGGACCTCTAAACAGGGCCTGTTCTGTTGGACTACAACTGTCTGGACCTCTAAACAGGGCCTGTTCTGTTGGACTACAACTGTCTGGACCTCTAAACAGGGCCTGTTCTGTTGGACTACAACTGTCTGGACCTCTAAACAGGGCCTGTTCTGTTGGACTACAACTGTCTGGACCTCTAAACAGGGCCTGTTCTGTTGGACTACAACTGTCTGGACCTCTAAACAGGGCCTGTTCTGTTGGACTACAACTGTCTGGACCTCTAAACAGGGCCTGTTCTGTTGGACTACAACTGTCTGGACCTCTAAACAGGGCCTGTTCTGTTGGACTATATACAGTAGACAGGCTATATACAGTAGTGAGGCTATATACAGTAGACAGGCTATATACAGTAGACAGGCTATATACAGTAGACAGGCTATATACAGTAGAGAGGCTATATACAGTAGAGGCTATATACAGTAGAGAGGCTATATACAGACACCGGTTAGTCAGGCTGATTGAGGTAGTATGTACATGTAGATATGGTTAAAGTGACTATGCATATATGATAAACAGAGAGTAGCAGTAGCGTAAAAGAGAGGTTGGCGGGTGGTGGGACACAATGCAGATAGCCCAGTTAGCCAATGTGTGGAGGCACTGGTTGGTCGGCCCAATTGAGGTAGTATGTACATGAATGTATAGTTAAAGTGACTATGCATATATGATAAACAGAGAGTAGCAGCAGCATAAAAGAGGGGTTGGGGGGGGGGGGGCACACAATGCAAATAGTCTGGGTAGTCATTTGACTACCTGTTCAGAAGTCTTATGGCTTGGGGGTAAAACCTGTTGAGAAGCCTTTTGGTCCGAGACTTGGCACTCCGGTACCACTTGCCATGCGGTAGTAGAGAGAACAGTCTATGACTGGACTGGCTGTAGTCTCTGACAATTTTTAGGGCCTTCCTCTGACACCACCTGGTATAGAGGTCCTGGATATATATTAAATATATATATTTAATATATGGCTCATCAGGCTCAAGTAGCATCAGGTTTGAATTTTCATGCTGATCAAAGCTATATTCAAATCCAGACCTTTACATGCTTTCCCTTATGAAATAATATTGCAGTCAGAGTGCAGGTTAACTGCAGTACAGTGCAGTGTAACTGTAGTTAAAGTGCAGTCTAAGTACTGTGTGCTGCAAATACTGAATCGATTTTTTTTGTTTTTTTTACTACAGTAATTTTGCAGTATAACAGTTATTCTGCAATTACTGCATCCAAAACACCACAGTGGACTACAGTTAAGGCACTTTTACTGCAGTTTCAAAACTGCAATATTCGTGTTTTTTTTAAGGGTTATAATGCTTGTGAATGAGACTTTCGGTTTGCGGGAAATATCGGGTTGAATTTATCCTCAGGATGGAACATTTGTAAAACACAGGGGAAATATTCAACCCTAGCCAGTATGGAGAATTAAGTAAAACCACAAGTTCATTATTTAAGTGATAATGCCCGAGAAGCCGGTATTTGGAGGATATATTGGCACGGGTGTTTGTTGAGGGCCTGCAAACCGTGCCAATATATCCTCCAAACTCCAGCCCCCGAGGGCATTATCACTTTTATACAATGAATTACCAACATATTTAAATAATGTTAAAACATTATTGGCATTGTTTAATTCCGATTTTCATAATAGCAATCTGGGACCGATGGTTTGGTTAGCTAAACTAGCGAGTCTGTTCTGTTACCACGGCAACTACCGTCGCTATCTAGTCAACTTGCTATCTAAGTTACTTCAGTGGGATGTTGGAAAACATTTCTACTTGCAAAATGTGTTCAATTATAGCCATGGTATAAAAAGGGATAAATCAACGAGGGGCTCTATGCGGTATCTGGACATAAAGCAACTCATTGGAAGGTAGTTCCACTCCACTAGCGAGTCGTGGAACAAACCTTCCGCGTTGTTCATTATGTTCCAGAGAATTTATAGCCCCTCGTTGATCATCCCTTACATAATTAAACTGAAATAAACTTCAAAAAGCACTAATTGCTCAGCACTTCTACTTAGCAATATTAAGTAGCGGTAGATATGTTCTATGTGCACTATTTCTATGCTTCCCGTTCTTACGTTTTGTTTTTGCGTCTATTACTTCAAGTTTTGATCATCCGCTTCAAAACAGCTGAAAATACTGTTTTTTTTGGTTATGGAAAATATATTTCAAAGCTATTTAGTTGGTACAATGATTCTCTACACCCAAACTCGGTCCTCGGGATCCCAAGCTTGATGATTAGTTGATTATTTGAAATCAGCGGTGTAGCGCTACGGCAAAAACCAAAACGTACTTGGCGTCCCAAGTACCAAGTTTGGGAAACTCTACTTGCTTATTTTGTCACAAACTGAAATTAGACCATTAGAATTTCAGTAACCGGGAAATTGCGATTTCTCCATATTGCGCATTTTAAAAGGCCTACAGGGAACGACAGCAGTCTTTTGACCATGCCAGACCATACTGTTTGTTTTTTTGGTTTGAATGATCAGAATTTATTTAATTAAGAGTTCTCCTTACATTTTTGTAACCAAAAGAACGACAAAAAATACATTGATTTGTCTGCGTCAAGACAAAACATTTCACTACTGTCCATTGTGGCTAAAGGCTCAGGATGGAAATTGTATTGATACAATTATAATTGGACAATTATAGCCACTACAATGATATATAATCACGAGTCAGAGAGAAATATTTTAAAATACGTTTTTATTTAAAAAGAAATATCTTCCAACCTCAAACCTTTCCAGAGCAACTCCTCCTTTCCGGTGTCTTCACACCCAAATAACACCAAAACGGCGCTCTATTAACAAGGACTCTGGTCAAAAGTAACGCACTATAAAAGGAATAAGGTGCTATTCGGGATACACGGTGTGTGCATTGCATTCACTTCCATGGCAACTAAAATATTTTAAAAATACATCTCTAAAGAGTGACTTAAATCAAAAGTGATTCTATGGCTCAACGCAGTGAAACATTGTCTGCACTTAATTAGGGTCCGGGTCAAAAGTAGTGCACTACATCAGAGAATAGGGTGCCATTTGGGGATGTACAATCATTTACAGCTTGACCTCTGCTTTGCTTTGATCATCCACGTACAGCATACCCAAACTGATCATCCACGTAGAGCATACCCAAACTGATCATCCACGTAGAGCATACCCAAACTGATCATCCACGTACAGCATACCCAAACTGATCATCCTCGTAGAGCATACCCAAACTGATCATCCACGTAGAGCATTCCCAAACTGATCATCCACGTAGAGCATACCCAAACTGATCATCCTCGTACAGCATACCCAAACTGATCATCCGCGTAGAGCATACCCAAACTGATCATCCGCGTAGAGCATACCTAAACTGATCATCCGCGTAGAGCATACCCAAACTGATCATCCTCGTAGAGCATACCCAAACTGATCATCCACGTAGAGCATTCCCAAACTGATCATCCACGTAGAGCATACCCAAACTGATCATCCTCGTACAGCATACCCAAACTGATCATCCGCGTAGAGCATACCCAAACTGATCATCCGCGTAGAGCATACCTAAACTGATCATCCGCGTAGAGCATACCCAAACTGATCATCCGCGTACAGCATACCCAAACTGATCATCCGCGTACAGCATACCCAAACTGATCATCCGCGTACAGCATACCCAAACTGATCATCCGCGTACAGCATACCCAAACTGATCATCCGCGTAGAGCATACCCAAACCGATCATCCTCGTACAGCATACCCAAACCGATCATCCACGTAGAGCATACCCAAACCGATCATCCTCGTAGAGCATACCCAAACCGATCATCCGCGTAGAGCATACCCAAACCGATCATCCGCGTACAACATACCCAAACCGATCATCCGCGTACAGCATACCCAAACCGATCATCCGCGTACAGCATACCCAAACCGATCATCCGCGTAGAGCATACCCAAACCGATCATCCGCATACAGCATACCCAAACCGTTCATCCGCGTAGAGCATACCCAAACCGATCATCCGCGTAGAGCATACCCAAACCGATCATCCGCGTAGAGCATACCCAAACCGATCATCCGCGTAGAGCATACCCAAACCGATCATCCGCGTAGAGCATACCCAAACCGATCATCCGCGTAGAGCATACCCAAACCGATCATCCGCGTAGAGCATACCCAAACCGATCATCCGCGTAGAGCATACCCAAACCGATCATCCGCGTAGAGCATACCCAAACCGATCATCCGCGTAGAGCATACCCAAACCGATCATCCGCGTAGAGCATACCCAAACCGGTCTTCCGCGTAGAGCATACCCAAACCGGTCATCCGCGTAGAGCATACCCAAACCGGTCATCCGCGTAGAGCATACCCAAACCGGTCATCCGCGTAGAGCATACCCAAACCGGTCATCCGCGTAGAGCATACCCAAACCGGTCATCCGCGTAGAGCATACCCAAACCGGTCATCCGCGTAGAGCATACCCAAACCGGTCATCCGCGTAGAGCATACCCAAACCGGTCATCCGCGTAGAGCATACCCAAACCGGTCATCCGCGTAGAGCATACCCAAACCGGTCATCCGCGTAGAGCATACCCAAACCGGTCATCCGCGTAGAGCATACCCAAACCGATCATCCGCGTAGAGCATACCCAAACCGATCATCCGCGTAGAGCATACCCAAACCGATCATCCTCGTACAGCATACCCAAACCGACCATCCGCGTAGAGCATACCCAAACCGATCATCCACGTAGAGCATACCCAAACTGATCATCCACGTAGAGCATACCCAAACTGATCATCCACGTAGAGCATACCCAAACTGATCATCCACGTAGAGCATACCCAAACCGATCATCCACGTACAGCATACCCAAACCGATCATCCACGTACAGCATACCCAAACCGATCATCCACGTACAGCATACCCAAACCGATCATCCTCGTAGAGCATACCCAAACTGATCATCCTCGTAGAGCATACCCAAACCGATCATCCACGTACAGCATACCCAAACTGATCATCCTCGTAGAGCATACCCAAACTGATCATCCACGTACAGCATACCCAAACTGCATATCATGGTTTCCCCTCCTGAAATGAGACAACTAATAACATGAGATGCTGTGCAATAATACAATTTAAAAAAAAATGTCTTACCCAAATAAAATATATATATATAAAAAGACGTATACAAAATATACAAGAGGGGTAACATTTGAATGCACGATTTTCTTTTAGAAAATATGAACTGTGTACAATGCTAACGTTTGCTATACAAGGTTTGTCAGAATTAAGAAACTGCTCAGTATTTTGGCTGGGAACTCACAGCCTTTATCCTGTCATGAGTAAGTAGTAAGTACAGTGGTGATGGGTTTTGTGGGATTGAAAGGTATGTCAATATGTTTACCACCATGTTAAATTGACCAGTCATTTTTTTTTACAAAAGAGAACATGGATGAAAGGATGTAAGGCAATATCAAAATCATTTCTGAGTAACAAAGGAGTACCTTACTGTGATTGTTTTGAATTAAATATGGTCAGAAAGAAACAAAATAGCTTCTTAGCAAATAGCAATTTCTCAAGCAAGAATTTTGCAAGGACTGTCTAGGAGTGGTCTGAGTGGGGCGGGAACCTAGCTGTTTATTGGCAGAGAGGTTCTGAGTGGGGAGGGAACCTAGCTGTTATTGGCAGAGAGGTTTGGAACTCTCATTTCAGGTCTATTAACTAATTTACTAGGCTAAAACTCCATCCCACCAAAACAGAAACAGGCTGGCATTTCAATCAGCTCTTACACTAAAAAGGCATTATCATTATTTTCAAAATATGAATCAAACCTCAGTGTGGAAATATATACAAAACAAAGGAATATCTAGTTTTTGACTGTACTGGGCCTTTAACGTAATCAATGTACAGTAATCAGTACTATAGAGTACTATACAGTTCAGACCAATGTACAGTAATCAGTACTACAGAGTACTATACAGTTCAGAGTACGAATGATGTACTATGGATTAAAAGCTCTCTTCAATCTGGAAAGTTTAAGAGATTCCGTGCTGGAAATGTAAAATGAAGTCTCTCCGGTTGAACCGACGACATGGGCGGCGTTTACCGGGAATGAAGTCTCTCCGGTTGAGCCGTCGACACGGGCGGCGTTTACCGGGAATGAAGTCTCTCCGTTTGAACCGACGACACGGGCGGCGTTTACCGGGAATGAAGTCTCTCCGTTTGAACCGACGACACGGGCGGCGTTTACCGGGAATGAAGTTTCTCCGGTTGAACCGACGACACGGGCGGCGTTTACCGGGAATTAAGTCTCTCCGGTTGAGCCGATGACACGGGCGGCGTTTACCGGGAATGAAGTTTCTCCGGTTGAGCCGATGACACGGGCGGCGTTTACCGGGAATTAAGTTTCTCCGGTTGAGCCGATGACACGGGCGGCGTTTACCGGGAATGAAGTCTCTCCGGTTGAACCGACGACACGGGCGGCGTTTACCGGGAATGAAGTCTCCGATAAAGCGTGAACGTTGTCTTTATATTTCAAATCACGCTGTAAAGCTGAACTTGGACGACGCAGATTGAATAGAGCCCTGTAGTAAGGTATTTTACAAGTTCTCTAACAGAAAGAGACGGGCAGTGAATGGGAACTTGGATGGTTATTAAATACCCCTGGTGTGTTACTTAAGACTGCGGGACAAGCGTATTGAATGAACCGAGGAGGAGACATTATTGACGTCGTATTACATACCCATCTATAAAGTAACAACGTCTGGATAACACCTAGACATAACGTCAGGAAATAATAGTGGCATGCTAGCTACAGGTAACTGCCAAAAAACAAAACGCTTGAGTAAATGAGGGGATACAAAGTATATTGAAAGTAGATGCTTCCACACAGGTGTGGTTCCTGAGTTAATTAATCAATTAACATCCCATCATGCTTAGGGTCATGTAAAAAAAAAAAAATCTGCGCATGGCCATTATTTTGGCCACCATGGCAATGCCCCACACCCTCCACAGGGCACGAGAGGTCACTGAATGGTTTGAGTATTAAGTATTAAAACGATAAAAACCCATATACCACGACCATCTTAGTCACCAGATCTCAACCCAGCTGAACACTTACGGGACATTCTGGAGGCGCGCCTGAGAAATCGTTTTCCACCACCGCCAACAAAACAAACACCAAACGATGGAATTTCTAATGGAAGAATGGTGTCTCTCCAATAGAGTTCCAGACACTTGTAGAATCTATGTCGAGGAGCGTTGAAGCCGTTCTGGCTCGTGGTGCCCCCAACACACCCTATTAAGACACACCCTATTAGTGTTTCCTTTACTTTGGCAGTTACCTGGATCTTCAATAAATGGTATGGATTTATAGCTAATAAAATATATACTGTCGAAAGCTATATATGGGGACGGATGCCAATCAACCAAACTGAAGCTAGGGGGGTCTGAAGAAAACATTGTGTATCTATCCAACCTAATGAGTCTTCTGGTGGACCACATGGCTGGATCATAGTAGCCTTGTTTCCGGCCGTAACCATAAAGCAGGAGGAGTGCTGATCTAGGATCAGGTCCCTCTTGTTCATGTAGTCAATGGGGGGGGCGACAGGTAGCCTAGTGGTTAGAGCATTGGGTCAGTAACCGGATCGAATCCTCGAGCTGACATGGTAAAATAAAAATCTGTCGTTCTGCCCCTGAACAAGACAGTTAACCCACTGTTCCCCAGTAGACCGTCATTGGAAATAAGAATTTGTTCTTAACTGACTTGCCTAGTTAAATAAAATAAAAAATAAAAAACTTAAAGGCAAAACTGATCCCCGATCAGCACTCCTACTCTGAAATACATTCAGACCCTGTTTGTGCTGTCTTTGCCAACTTCTACAGTCATCGTCACGCCTTCATGAGAGTTTTCAAAACAGCACACAACAGATACAGCCCAAGTGCCAGTCTGTTTGTGCCAACTTTTTGTCACGCAAGTTGGCAAAACAGCACACAACAGACCAGGGACCAGGTGACGATAAGAGAACAGGAGATGTATCAGAGTTATTCTTCTCCTCTCTGGCAGAGATCTCTACCACTGAGAGGAACACAAAGCCAAAACAAATCACTCAGTAATTGTACAAATATAAAATACAATATTATCATAAAAAAATTAAATCCAGGTAGACTAATTATTCCGAAGTCCTCCAGTCTGTTCCTGATAGACCTCGATGACGTCCTGGTCTTCCATCCCCAGCTACAAGAGAGAGGGAGGACAGAGACGTTAAGATGGGAGGCACAATGGCTGTGTTTACAAGGGCAGACCACTTCTGATCTTTTGCCCAATTATGAGTGAAAGAGCTGATGTGAATGCGCAAAATACCAATTAATGGATGGAAATAATCAGTATTGGGCAAATTTGGTGCAGATTTCACCCCACCCGGCTGTATTTCTGCCTGCTGGAACAGCAATAGATACACCAAGAACACATGAAATGACCCTGGGAATCGATAGAACATCACTCAGAGATGAACAACATTTATAAATGGGTGAATCTTTCCTTTAAACCAGAGGAGGATTGAGACCCAAACCACAAGGTCCTGCAAGGATATGGATCAGACAGAACGATGTGGCTACGGGTCAGACAGAACGACGTGGCTACGGGTCAGACAGAACGACAGAAAGCATAGCTACCTCTTTTGGAGTGTGGTTGTCTGAGATTCTTTGTCCCTCAAATAGAAACCGTAAGGTACTCATATGAACACCCTACAGAGAGGAGGAAAGGAACGCTGAGTGAACACACAGCGTGGGGTAAGGAACACACAGCGTCGGGTAAGGAACACATAGTGTGAGTCCCAAATGCTTCCCTATTCCCTAATAGTATCCCTATGGGCCCTGGTAAAAAGTAGTGCACTACATAGGGAATAGGGTGCCATTTGAGACACACTCAACAACAACAACAAAAAACAACTAGTTGCTCACCAAGAACGCCCAGAAAACCTTTAATGACATTGCGAATGAGATGTGATTATTACCTGTCTCTGGCTATAAGATTCCTTCAGCTTCTTCAGATGGGTGGTCATTTTCACTTTGAAGTGAATTTCACTGTTGTCCTGAGGTGGGAAAAGAATGAATAGATTCCAAGTTAAACGTTTCAAAATTGTGGGTCAACTGATATATATAAAAAAAATTAAAAAAAATAATTCACTATGATAAACCAACCTAGCTATGTAAACTAGCTACATATCACCAGCATCTTCAGTATAATTCTCCGACTCCAAACGTCTTACCTGGCCGATCACTTTCAGTTTGATGTACTCTCCATCCTTCTGGTCTCCTCCACCCTGACTTGAAGGTTTCGTGTCCTTCAAGAGAGAAAGGACACGAAGCCGGGATTGTATTTTAACTCAACGTGTAACTGTTTTAGTTAGGTCTGCAGACGTTATCGCCCAATAGCTTTTGTTTCCATTTACTATAATGGACCAGGCCATAAATCCACAAATAAGTTGTGAGCTCTTTCCTATATAGGAAACATCATCACAGTATGTTGTTGACAGTTTGATAACATGATCTCTGGGCAAAGGAGCGTTATGGGGAAGGGAATTACAGATGACATCTGCCGTGCATAGCTAGCTAATTAGTCTCGTCTCCTTCTGTGCGCCTTCCTATTTACACACAGCAAGCCCCTCCCCTGCCCCAACCACCCCCCCCCCGCCACATCAAGCCCCTCCCCCTCTGCCACTTACAACAACAAAGTTGACATTTACATTTAAGTCATTTAGCAGACGCTCTTATCCAGAGCGACTTACACATTGGAAAGTTCATACATATTCATCCTGGTCCCCCCGTGGGAATTGAACCCACAACCCTGGCGTTGCAAGCGCCATGCTCTACCAACTGAGCCACACGGGACCCGTGAGAGCTCACACCTTCCTCTGACAACCGGTTTCAGGTCGCTATTTGCATTTGAGGTTTGGTCCGACAGAATAAGTCATACTGACACCGAAACACATTATTTTAATAGAGTGCACAGATACAGTACTTTATAACCATGGCGTTGTTGAATACTCATATCCGATTGGCTTGAAGGGCATTCTAGAGCGTGCAGGCCGAGGGGGTGTGGTATATGCCCAATATACCACGGCTAAGGGCTGTTCTTAAGCACAATGCTGAGTGCCTGGACACAGCCCTTAGCCGTGGTATATTGGCTATATACCACACCCCCTCGGCCTGCACGCTCTATTGGCTAACAAACCCCCAATGTGCTTTTTGCTTTTATAAACTGGTTACAAACATAATTACCGGTAGAACATAAAAAAAAAAAATTATGTTCTGTCATACCCACGGTATACGATCTCATTTACCACAGCTGTCAGCCAATCATCATTCAGGGCTGGAACCACCCAGTTTATAAAAGGGAATTATTAACCGAATGCCTGACAGCCGTGACATATTGGTATTTATTATTCCATTAGCAACACATCATCTTTCAGTTTCACATCTTAAAAACATTACAATACATTCAGAACAGATTTCACAACATATTTAGTGTGTGCACTCAGGCCTCTATTCTACGACCACATATCTATAACACAAAATACATGTGTACGTGTGTGTATAGTCAGTATGTTATCATGTGTTTGTGTTGCTTCACAGTCCCTGCTGTAACATGAGGTGTGTTTTTATCTGTTTTTTTAAATCAAATTTTACTGTTGGCATGAATTACTTGATGTGGAATAGAGTTCCATGTAGTCATGGCTCTATGTAGTACTGTGCGCCTCCCATAGTCTGTTCTGGACTTGGGGACTGTGAAGAGACCTCTGGTGGCATGTCTTGTGGGGTATGCATGGGTGTCTGAGCTGTGTGCTAGTAGTTTAGACAGACAGCTCAGTGCATTCAACATGTCAATACCTCTCATAAATACAAGTAGTGATGAAGTCAATCTCTCCTCCTCTTTCAGCCAGGAGAGATTTACATGCATATTATTAATATTAGCTCTCTGTGTAGATTTAAGGACCAGCCGTGCTGCCCTGTTCTGAACCAATTGTAATCTTCCTACGTCCCTCTTTGTGGCACCTGACCACACGACTGAACAGTAGCCCAGGTGCGACAACACTAGGGCCATATCAGACCGGACACCAAAGATATTACCAAAAAAAAGTATTACGTTTTAATTAAGTTCGTAACCAGTTTATAATAGCAGTAAGGCACCTCAGGGCGGTTGTGGTATATGGCCAATATACCGCGGCTAAGGGCTGCGTCCAGGCACATTGTGCTTCTGAACAGCCCTTAGCTAGCCATGGTGTTTCGGCCCTATACCACACCCCCTTTTCCTGTACACTCTAGAATGCCCTTCAAGCCAATCAGATATGAGTATTCAACAATGCCATGGTTATAAAGTACTTTATAAACTGGGTTGTTCGAGTCCTGAATGCTGATTGGCTGACTGCCTACTGATACCATGGCTGTCATTGTAAATAAGAATTTGTTCTTAACTGACTTGCCTAGTTAAATATCTGATCTGATATAGGTCTGATTTATCATGGCAGGTTGCAGGCCTAAGAACAGCCCTTAGCCGTGGTATATTGGCCATATACCACACCCTCCCGTTCCTTATTGCTTAAGTATCTGCATGCTGTTGGCTAGGGGGGCACATGTATAGCTTTACTCTGGCATATGGGATTATGGACAATAGAGCGATATTATTTTACATTTTTCAAAATGGCAGCCATGCATCGATGATCATGTAACCAGAATAATACCCTCAATATTTATTGGAAAGAAGCCAACTCATCACTTTTCACCACCCCTTGAAGTTCATCATAATTTATTTAATCTGTAGCCTAATCTGTAACTACTACATCATTTATTTAATCTGTAGCCTAATCTGTAACTACTACATCATTTATTTAATCTGTAGCCTAATCTGTAACTACTACATCATTTATTTAATCTGTAACTACTACATCATTTATTTAATCTGTAGCCTAATCTGTAACTACTACATAATTTATTTAATCTGTAGCTTAATCTGTAACTACACGTTTACCGATCCACACAACATGTCTCGTGACTCCAAGTTTACTTAGATATGATGGTCGTGTCAATATTTGCGCATAAAAGCGTTTCCACCGACATTTCTCGCATAATTCATTTTACCGATAAAAAAAGATCTAATCTTTTTTAACATATTTTGTTTGTGTCGACATTTGGAAAGTTTACCGGGGGAAAAAATAGTTTCCATCAGGCCTGTCATGACTTTTTATCCGACATGCAGTTCACTCTCGCATAAAAAAGGTTGGATGGAAACCTGGTGATGTAACGATACGCATACTAGTTAGTTAGCGACGTCTGCTAACAATGGACCTGTTTCCCTCTGAAAACTCTTCACTTCAGCCGAAACATATAGATAGTTGGCTATCTATGTCCTCTAGTTGAAAACTAACTTGTCTGGCTAGCTAAAATGACAACAACTATATGAGCCCACTGCTCTAACTACCTAGTTAAGTTAGCTACTATTGAACTAGCTAGATAACCTAGCAGCTATGTATTTGTTTGCAGCTAACGTTAGCTGCTAACACGACAGCTACCATTGTGGTTAAACATTGCTAAGCGGTCTGTGCGAACTGGTATAAGTTTTGTGACTCACTCGTGGTGTAACTGTTTGGTTGGTAACTGGTATAGGTTATAGTTATCACTTACTGTATCTGACATGTTGTTCTCTGTAAATTAGCTGGGGCAGTGTAGAAACCCGTGTTGTTGACAACCTCCTCGCGTTTCTTCGACAAACCCTCGCCTCCCAGAACGGTAGCTCCGCGACGTCATCAGGAAGAGGAGGATCTCCCGGAAGAGGCTATACGGACACGCCTGGTGTCCAAATTGAAGACGTTTTGTCGCGCTGCGAGAGTCGAGTGGAGATGAACGGATTCAGTTCAGTCAGTCCTGATGGGGGAGAGGTTATATAGACACACTACCTTGTAGTGGTGCGCAGGTCAGCTGTTTGTTCACCCGGACCCGACCACACAATTGCTAATAACCCATCAGTAACTGTCCGACTATAGCCTATGTGATAAAGTGAAAATCTGAGACCTACGCCGCTAATATAAAAAAAGGACCCGTAGCCTACAGTCGGAGACGGCTTAACGATTTTTAACAGAGGGGTGCAGACATAGTTTTTCCTGATTTAGATATGTTTCTGCTATTTGTTAGTCAACTTGTCTGTAAAAGCCTTTCTACATGGATGCTGGCCCATGTTGACTCCAATGGCTCCTCTGGAGGAAACGCACACCTGTTCAGCCGAGGTGTTTTCAGAACACTTGAAAAAGAAGAGGAGAGCCACGAGGAGCTCAGATGCAATAATTTAATAACCTAATAACTCTTTAATACTGTGTGTTTCCCAGCCTCTGTTCTGGACCTGGGGACTGTGAAGAGACCTCTGGTTGAATGTCTTGTGTTGTAACGATGAGTGTCCGAACTGTGCCAACTGCTTGAACAGACAGTTAGGTACCATCAACACATCACCAGACCAATAGTCCTCTCTCCTCAACAGGAGAGATTGACATGCATGTTCTTGACATTCACCCTCCGTTTACATCTAAGGGCGATACGTGCTGCTTTGTTCTGGACCAACTGCAATTCACCTATGTCCTTCTTTGCCACACATGACAACACAGCTGGGCAGCAGTAGTCCAGGTGCGACAAAACTGGACCTGTCTGGTAAGGACCTGTCTGGTCGACTGAGATGTCAAGAAGGCAAAGCAACGCCCTATCATGGACAGACCTCTTCCCATTTGAACAACCATTGAGTCTATATGTTTTGACCATGACAGCTTGCTATCTAGGGTTACACCCAGCAGTTTAGTCTTCTCCACTTGCTCAATAGCCACATTATTCAATAATAGTTCAGCGTCGGGCGAGTGATTTGTTCCAAAAATTATGATTTAACCTGCTGCCCTGCGGTAAACCACACTCAACTGGATTTGCATTAAAAGAGGCTTCCATTAACGAAAACCCTCTGTGTTCTAATAGGTACTGTCACGCCCTGGCCTTAGTTATCTTTGTTTTCTGTATTATTTTAGTTAGGTCAGGGTGTGACATGGGGAATGTATGTGTTTTTGTATTGTCTAGGGGTTTGTATGTTTAATGGGGCAGTGTCATGTATAGGTGTTTGTAGGTCTATGGCTGCCTAGATTGGTTCTCAATTAGAGGCAGCTGTTGTTCATTTGTCTCTGATTGAGAGCTATATTTAGGCAGCCATATTCATTGGGTATTTCGTGGGTAATTGTCTATGTTGAACGTTAGTAGCTTGTGTGTGCACTTTCGTTTATAGCTTCACGGTTGTTTATTGTTTTGTTAGTTTTGTAAGAGTGTTTCGTTTCGTGTTACGTCTTCGTAAAATAAAAGGAAGATGTATTTCTCTCATGCTGCGCCTTGGTCCACTCATTCACGTAAAGACGATCGTGACAGATACAGTTGAAGTCAGAAGTTTACATACACCATAGCCAAATATATTTAAACTCAGTTTTTCACAATTCCTGACATTTAATCCGAGTAAAATATCCATGTCTCACGTCTGTTAGCATCACCACTTTATTTTAAGAATGTGAAATGTCAGAATAATAGTAGAGAGCATGATTTATTTCAGCTCTTAATTCTTTCATCACATTCCCAGTGGGTCAGAAGTTTACATACACTCAATTAGTATTTGGTAGCATTGCCTTTAAATTGTTTAACTTGGGTCAAACGTTTCGGGTAGCCTTCCACAATAAGTTGGGTGAATTTTGGCCTATTCCTCCTGACAGAGCTGGTGTAACTGAGTCAGGTTTGTAGGCCTCCTTGCTCGCACCCACTTTTTCAGTTCTGCCCACAAATTTTCTATAGGATTGAGGTCAGGGCTTTGTGATGGCCACTCCAATACCTTGACTTTGTTGTCCTTAAGCCATTTTGCCACAACTTTGGAAGTATGCTTGGGGTCTGGGGTCACCAGTCCCTCCTTCAGCAAAGCACCCCCACAACATGATGCTGCCACCCCCGTGCTTCACGGTTGGGATGGTGTTCTTCGGCTTGCCCTCCCCCTTTTTCCTCCAAAGATAACGATGGTCATTATGGCCAAACAGTTCTATTTTTGTTTCATCAGACCAGAGGACATTTATCTAAAAAGTACAATCTTTGTCCCCGTGTGCAGTTGTAAACTGTAGTCTGGCTTTTTTATGGCGGTTTTGGAGCTGTGGCTTCTTCCTTGCTGAGCGGCCTTTCAGGTTATGTCGCTATAGGACTCGTTTAACTGTGGATATAGATACTTTTGTACCTGTTTCCTCCAGCATCTTCACAAGGTCTTTTGCTATTGTTCTGGGTTTGATTTGCACTTTTCGCACCAAAGTATGTTCATCTCTAGGAGACAGAATGTGTCCCCTTCCTGAGGGGTATGACGGCTGCGTGATCCCATGGTGTTTATACTTGCGTACTATTGTTTGTACCGATGAACGTGGTACCTTCAAGGATGAACCAGACTTGTGGAGGTCTACAAAAAGAATTTGAAGGTCTTGGCTGATTTCTTTTGATTTTCCCATGATGTCAAGCAAAGAGGCACTGAGTTTGAAGGTAGGCCTTGAAATACATCCACAGGTACACCTCCAATTGACTCAGATGATGTCAATTAGCCTATCAGAAGCTTCTAAAGCCATGACATAATTTTCTGGAATTTTCCAATCTGTTTAAAGGCACAGTCAACTTAGTGTATGTAAACTTCTGACCCACTGGAATTGTGATACAGTGAAATAATCTGTCTGTAAACAATTGTTGGAGAAAATACTTGTGTCATGCACAAAGTATATGTCCTAACGGACTTGCCAAAACTATAGTTTGTTAACAAGACATTTGTGGACTGGATGAAAAACAAGTTTAATTGACTCCAACCTAAGTGTATGTAAACTTCCGACTTCAACTGTAGGTAACTCTCAATAAACCCTCTGTGTGTCCAGGATAATGATAACACACTGCAGTGATCTGTATCCAGGATAATGATAACATACTGCAGTGATCTGTGTCCAGGATAATGATAACACACTGCAGTGATCTGTATCCAGGATAATGATAACACACTGCAGTGATCTGTATCCAGGATAATGTTAACACACTGCAGTGATCTGTATCCAGGATAATGATAACACACGGCAGTGATCTGTGTCCAGGATAATAACACACTGCAGTGATCTGTATCCAGGATAATGATAACACACTGCAGTGATCTGTATCCAGGATAATGATAACACACAGCAGTGATCTGTATCCAGGATAATGATACCACACTGTAGTGATCTGTATCCAGGATAATGATAACACACGGCAGTGATCTGTATCCAGGATAATGATAACACACTGCAGTGATCTGTATCCATGATCTGTGCCATTGTCTAGAAGTCTGTGTCTGAGAAGCTCTTCACGCCTGGAGGCGTGATTTTGGCAGACTTCTTGATACAGAGCTTGATGCCTGCAGGAGTCACTGTGAACTTTCCTCCATTCCACTAAAACGATTTAAAAATCCTGAGATTCATGCCACCTTATCTGCGTTGTTATAGTAATGTGCTGGGGCAGACTTTCTGTGCTTGTAAACCTCAAAGACCCACTCAGCAGAGAAGTAGCTGTTGATTGGGGAACCGGAAAGATCCAGACTGTTGATTGGGAAACCGGAAAGATCCAGACTGTTGATTGGGAAACCGGAAAGATCCAAACTCATCCACCATGACAGAAGAGGAGGATCCAGACTCATCCACCGTGATAGAAGAGGTGGATCCAGACTCATCCACCGTGACAGAAGAGGAGGATCCAGACTCATCCACCATGATAGAAGAGGAGGATCCAGACTCATCCACCCTGACAGAAGAGGTGGATCCAGACTCATCCACCATGATAGAAGAGGAGGATCCAGACTCATCCACCGTGACAGAAGAGGTGGATCCAGACTCATCCACCCCGACAGAAGAGGAGGATCCAGACTCATCCACCGTGACAGTGGAGGAGGATCCAGACTCATCCACCATGACAGAAGAGGGCTCAGACTCATCCACCGTGACAGAAGAGGAGGATCCAGACTCATCCACCCTGACAGAAGAGGAGGATCCAGACTCATCCACCATGACAGAAGAGGAGGATCCAGACTCATCCACCGTGACAGAAGAGGAGGATCCAGACTCATCCACCATGATAGAAGAGGAGGATCCAGACTCATCCACCCTGACAGAAGAGGGCTCAGACTCGTCCACCATGATAGAAGAGGAGGATCCAGACTCATCCACCATGATAGAAGAGGAGGATCCAGACTGTTGATTGGGAAACAAGAACAAACAATGAGGATGGGTGTTGAGGGACAACTTGTCACATTGTCCAAGGTGGGTTTGTGTTATGATAAACAATGCATTTTCTGTCCAGATAAAGATGGTGATACAGCATTGACAAAGACCCACCACTGACCAAATGTCTCTTTGTTTTCCAGTCCAACAGGAGTGTGTCCCTCGGGCCATCCGGTGCATGGACATCCTGTTCCAGTGTGATCCGAACGCGAGCGTCCAGTTGTGGAGACTACAGGAGATGGAGCCTGTGGCCTGACAGGTCTGTTGTCACGCCCTGATCGGTTTCACCTGTCTTTGTGATTGTCTCCACCCACTTCCAGGTGTCACCAGTTTTCCTCATTAGTCCCTCTGTATTTATTCTTGTGTTCCCTGTTTGTTGCCACTTCGTCTTGTCAAGTCAACCAGCGTGTTTTTCCATGCTGCTGCTGTTTCTTATCTCTCTTTTGCTAGTCCTCCCGGTTGACCTTCAGCCTGCCTTGACTCTGAACCCGCCTGCCTGACCATACTGCCTGCCCTGACCTTCAGCCTGCCTGACCATACTTACTGCCTGCCCTGACCTTCAGCCTGCCTTGACTCTGTACTCGCCTGCCTGACCATACTTACTGCCTGCCCTGACCTTCAGCCTGCCTGCCACTCTGTACCTCCTGGACTCTGACCTTGTTTATGATCTCTTGTCTGCCCCTTGGATTATAATAAATATCAGAGACTCGAACCATCTGCCTCCCGTGTCTGCATCTGGGTCTCACCCTGTGCCCTTATATCAGTAACTCATCAAATGTGATATTGTGTTCAACAATGAATTTGAAGATATATCTGCGCAGTTTGTGTATGGTTCTCATTACTTAAGATTGAGGAGCCTCCACTGCTTAACACCCAGAGGAGAAAGGGGAGGGCCATCCTCCTCTGTGAATTTCATACAAATTAAAATTGTAAAAAATAAAATACTTTTTTTTTTAGAGAAAACTATACGAAATATAATCACGTCACCAAATAACTGATTAAAACACACTGTTTTGCAATGAATGTCTACAGTAGCCTCAACAGCACTCTGTAGGGTAGCACCATGGTGTAGCCGGAGGACAGCTAGCTTCCGTCCTCCTCTGGGTACATTGACTTCAATACAAAAACCTAGGAGGCTCATGGTTCTCACCCCCTTCCATAGACTTACACAGTAATTATGTCAACTTCCGGAGGACGTCCTCCAACCTATCAGAGCTCTTGCAGCATGAACTGACATGTTGTCCACCCAATCAAAGAATCAGAAAATGAATCTAGTACTGAAAGCATAAACTACAGCTAGCTAGCACTGCAGTGCATAAAATGTGGTAAGCAGTTGACTCAGAGAGACAATAATTGAACGGTTTTGAACAAATGATTTCTTCCAAAATGAAAGAGAAGCGAGAGAGAGAGATTTAGTCATTTTTTCCCCCCAGTTTCACTTAATTAGCTAGCAAATGCAGCTAGCTAGTTTAGCCGACTCAAACACCCTGCTCAAACAGAGGGATGCTATGTTAGCTAGCTGACTATAACAGAGGGATGCTATGTTAGCTAGCTGGCTATAACAGAGGGATGCTATGTTAGCTAGCTGGCTATAACAGAGGGATGCTATGTTAGCTAGCTGGCTATAACAGAGGGATGCTATGTTAGCTAGCTGGCTATAACAGAGGGATGCTATGTTAGCTAGCTGGCTATAACAGAGGGATGCTATGTTAGCTAGCTGGCTGTGACTATCCAACACAACACTGGAACTCTTCCAAGTCAAGGTAAGCTTTTGGTATTACTAATTTATTTCCCCCGGGGCCCGCCGGTCTAACTGCTTCCTGACTACACTGTAACGTAACTGTATGATTGTAGCGGGTTTACTAACGCGTTAGTTCTATGAGCTATGCTGACTATGACATTACTTCAGCTAATATGGAGTAGTCTTCGTCCGGGTTACACGTCCTCCACTGACTGCACCTTGTTGGGCACGGCTGGCTTCCTCCACTCGCATTCCACATTCGTAAGGCCAATATTGTGAACCGCCAAAGTAGGCTGCATGGCTCCACTGATGAGCTCCATGGTGGCATTCACATGTGGTAGAGAGAATCCCCTGCCAACAGGAAGTGGTCACCTATAGAGACCTGCCAACAGGAAGTGGTCACCTATAGAGACCTGCCAACAGGAAGTGGTCACCTATAGAGACCTGCCAACAGGAAGTGGTCACCGATAGAGGCCTGCCAACAGGAAGGGATCACCTATAGAGACCTGCCAACAGGAAGTGGTCACCGATAGAGGCCTGCCAACAGGAAGGAGGTTAAGAGCTACATGCCTTTCAATGCAAGACTTTGAACCTTTGAAATACATTTGTTGTAAGAAATGTACTATATAAATAAAGTTTGATTTGATTGATGACATTACAGCTGTAGAATATTTAATAAACTGCAGGGCAGCTTTTCCATATAGTTTTTAAGTGATTACTTGGGATTTCATCACTTGACATATAGGATCCTTCCCCACTGTATGATTGATATGTCAAGACAGTGTGAATCCATGTACCACTCTGAATAAATAAATACCGTGCCTTTGAAGATGTGTCTCTGATCATGAAACTACAATACAGGCTGGATGTCTAAACCAAGTCAGTTCTGAATGTCAATAGATGTTTACATTCATTCTCATCAATGACAACATTCTAGAACGGAGTTGTCACTCATCGAAGTCTGGTATCCGTGGTAATCTGGTTCATCATTATATAATAGATTAGGTGTCTCTTTCCTTGTAGAATGTTGAACAGCTGTATAGAACACATTATATTGTTAAGATGCTCAAACTTAACTTAATAGCGATACTCACCGACGATGAACGTTATCCCTCATGCTGGCCCAGACCTAACCGCTAGGTTGTCCCTCACTATAGCTGCACACCTCCACATGGCCAGACTTCTAGTGGTCTTCTCCACATGGCCAGACTGATAGTGGTCTTCTCCACATGGCCAGACTGATAGTGGTCTTCTCCACATGGCCAGAATTCTAGTGGTCTTCTCCACATGGCCAGACTGACAAGGCCAGACTTCTAGTGGTCTTCTCCACATGGCCAGACTTCTAGTGGTCTTCTCCACATGGCCAGACTTCTAGTGGTCTTCTCCACATGGCCAGACTTCTAGTGGTCTTCTCTACATGGCCAGACTGATAGCGGTCTTCTCCACAAGGCCAGACTGATAGCGGTCTTCTCTACATGGCCAGACTGATAGCGGTCTTCTCCACATGGCCAGACTGATAGCGGTCTTCTCCACAAGGCCAGACTGATAGCGGTCTTCTCCACATGGCCAGACTGATAGGGGTCTTCTCCACATGGCCAGACTGATAGTGGTCTTCTCCACGTGGCCAGACTGATAGTGGTCTTCTCCACATGGCCAGACTGATAGTGGTCTTCTCCACAAGGCCAGACTTCTAGCGCTCTTCTCTACATGGCCAGACTTATTGTGGTCTTCTCTACATGACCAGACTGATAGTGGTCTTCTCTACATGGCCAGACTGATAGCGGTCTTCTCCACATGGCCAGACTGATAGTGGTCTTCTCCACATGGCCAGACTGATAGTGGTCTTCTCTACATGGCCAGACTGATAGTGGTCTTCTCCACAAGGCCAGACTGATAGCGGTCTTCTCCACAAGGCCAGACTGATAGCGGTCTTCTCCACAAGGCCAGACTTCTAGCGGTCTTCTCTACATGGCCAGACTTATTGTGGTCTTCTCCACAAGGCCAGACTGATAGCGGTCTTCTCCACAAGGCCAGACTGATAGCGGTCTTCTCCACAAGGCCAGACTTCTAGTGGTCTTCTCCACATGGCCAGACTTCTAGTGGTCTTCTGCACATGGCCAGACTTCTAGTGGTCTTCTCCACAAGGCCAGACTGATAGCGGTCTTCTCTACATGGCCAGACTTCTGGTGGTCTTCTGCACATGGCCAGACTTAGTGGTCTTCGCCCCTTTTAATGCTCTTTTGCTCATCCTTGAAAAATACGAGTTCTGAAATAGACACCAGAATCGACATTCTGTATAAACAATTATCTAGGCTAAGCACTTGGTGACACCTTAATTAGGGAGGACGGGCTTGTGCTAATGGCTAGAGCAGAATCAGTGGAATATTGTCAAATACATCAAACACTCCATCGACTCCATTCCAGACATTATTATGAGCCGTCCTCCCATTCCTCTAAGGCGAAGTAATACAACATAATTTTCGTTTCTACTGCTCTGCTAACTATCTAGCTAAAGTGTAGTTAGTGGCTAGCTAAGACAGAGAAAGGAGATAGAAGAGGTTCAACGCTTTATTCAATAAATTCAATACAGCACATGGATTCATCACAACTCACTGATCACGGACGGTAGCTGACCGTATCGGCTAGAGATTAATTAGTAGTCTTGCTGAAGTCTTCTCTTTTGCTAATTAGCTATTCAATTTCGTTGAGGTGAATATACGCCTATCCTACTCGAAATATAATCAAGTGTTTGTTGGGACAAATTGGAGCTGGTGATAAATACTACAAGTTACTTTAATAGTTGTAATAACTAGCGCCATGCTACGGTTGTTGCCAGCATAAACTAGCGGGGAAGGGCTCTCAGGACAACGGACTGAACCGACTCTATTCGTCATCCATCTGGGCACCAGGCGTTTACGGATCTCCAGTTTCCACTCGATACCACAGCCACAATGTCAACATGGCCTAAATCGTGCAGGAATTCGTTGTTTCTTTCTGGTCTTAATGTTAGTTTAAGGTTAGGCATAAGGTTAGCAGTGTGGTTAAGGTTATCTTTAAAAATGCATTTGAAGAAGAGAAATTGTAGAAATTGGCAGGGTGTATGACTTTGGCAACTAGTAAGGACCCGGTCACGTTCACGCAACGCATGCTGGGTAAATCATTTGTAGCTGGTGGGTTCTGTTCATATACCTCAAGTGGTGGATTTTCAGTCTTGTGGAATATACCCAAAATAGTGTTCCATTTTTACCTTTTTATTTATTTTATGGGAATAAATTCAAATCTGACTACTGTCCTTCTGATTGAATCTTAATTGTTGTGACAAAGTCCCACTAGAATGGATGGATCTTTATTGGCAAATTAATAGAACAGTCCGTAAACCACTTAAAACAATTGAATTAAGGAATAAATTAAGGAATAAATTAATTTAAACAAATAAAATAAACCTTTATTGATGTACATGATCATCTCAGAAGACGATGCAACAGGTTTAGAAATACTATTAAAAATACATTTCCTATGCACTAATATATACACGATATCTTGTTACTACATCCAGGGTTCTCGTAGTTGTCATTTTTTTTTTTAAATCTGTAATTATACAATATTCGTTGGATTCCATGATTTTAAAGCGATAGCAAACAAGTTCCTCATGATGATATCAAAACGCACAACAAGGAGAAAACACTGGATAAATTGCACTTTCAGTCAATTGTACAATAAACATGACCGTCCTGAGGTAAAACCAACAGCTCTTACAATAAGTATATGGTAAAGATGGGATACACCCCTGTGAGGGCTGAAGTACACCCCTGTGAGGGCTGAAGTACACCCCTGTGAGGGCTGAAGTACACCCCTGTGAGGGCTGAAGTACACCCCTGTGAGGGCTGAAGTACACCCCTGTGAGGGCTGAAGTACACCCCTGTGAGGGCTGGAGTACACCCCCGTGAGGGCTGGAGTACACCCCTGTGAGGGCTGAAGTACACCCCTGTGAGGGCTGGAGTACACCCCTGTGAGGGCTGAAGTACACCCCTGTGAGGAATGAGATACACTCCTGTGAGGGCTGGAGTACAACCCTGGAGTACGGTACACCCCTGCAGGGCCTGGTGTCAATCTACAGGGTTGACAGTGTCCTCCTCCTTGACCTCATCTGGACTGTTCAGAGCTGAGGAATAGAACACAGCAAACAGGAAGAGAAAAACCAGTCAGTATATCTTATTTTTAATAGAAGTCTGTGATCTGTAGTGTTCCAGTCACCATGGCTACCTACTCCTGAGACTCTCAGCCTGTGATCTGTAGTGTTCCAGTCACCATGGCTACCTACTCCTGAGACTCTCAGCCGGTGATCTGTAGTGTTCCAGTCCCCATGGCTACCTACTCCTGAGACTCTCAGTCTGTGATCTGTAGTGTTCCAGTCACCATGGCTACCTACTCCTGAGACTCTCAGCCTGTGATCTGTAGTGTTCCAGTCACCATGGCTACCTACTCCTGAGACTCTCAGTCTGTGATCTGTAGTGTTCCAGTCACCATGGCTACCTACTCCTGAGACTCTGTCTGTGATCTGTAGTGTTCCAGTCACCATGGCTACCTACTCCTGAGACTCTGTCTGTGATCTGTAGTGTTCCAGTCACCATGGCTACCTACTCCTGAGACTCTCAGTCTGTGATCTGTAGTGTTCCAGTCACCATGGCTACCTACTCCTGAGACTCTCAGTCTGTGATCTGTAGTGTTCCAGTCACCATGGCTACCTACTCCTGAGACTCTCAGCCTGTGATCTGTAGTGTTCCAGTCACCATGGCTACCTACTCCTGAGACTCTCAGCCTGTGATCTGTAGTGTTCCAGTCACCATGGCTACCTACTCCTGAGACTCTCAGCCTGTGATCTGTAGTGTTCCAGTCACCATGGCTACCTACTCCTGAGACTCTCAGCCTGTGATCTGTAGTGTTCCAGTCACCATGGCTACCTACTCCTGAGACTCTCAGCCTGTGATCTGTAGTGTTCCAGTCACCATGGCTACCTACTCCTGAGACTCTCAGCCTGTGATCTGTAGTGTTCCAGTCACCATGGCTACCTACTCCTGAGACTCTCAGCCTGTGATCTGTAGTGTTCCAGTCACCATGGCTACCTACTCCTGAGACTCTCAGCCGGTGATCTGTAGTGTTCCAGTCACCATGGCTACCTACTCCTGAGACTCTCAGTCTGTGATCTGTAGTGTTCCAGTCACCATGGCTACCTACTCCTGAGACTCTCAGCCTGTGATCTGTAGTGTTCCAGTCACCATGGCAACCTACTCCTGAGACTCTCAGCCTGTGATCTGTAGTGTTCCAGTCACCATGGCTACCTACTCCTGAGACTCTCAGCCTGTGATCTGTAGTGTTCCAGTCACCATGGCTACCTACTCCTGAGACTCTCAGCCTGTGATCTGTAGTGTTCCAGTCACCATGGCTACCTACTCCTGAGACTCTCAGCCGGTGATCTGTAGTGTTCCAGTCACCATGGCTACCTACTCCTGAGACTCTCAGCCGGTGATCTGTAGTGTTCCAGTCACCATGGCTACCTACTCCTGACTTTGCCCTGAGACTCTCTGTATCCCAAATGGAATCCCACTCCCTATATAGTGCAATACTTTCGATCAGGACTCTCATCAATAGTAGTGCACTATATAGGGAATAGGGTGCCATTTGGGATGCAGGGGACACACCACAGGAAGTCTACAGCAGTAATATCTCAGGTCAACTCCTGACTCACCAATATTAGCAGGAGCCACTATCTGGAAAGGGATGGTTTGTCCGTCCTCCAACAGTATATGGTGTGTCCCCACGCTCTCGTCCCCTAGAGATGACACGCTGACCACCTGGCCGTCCCCTAACGATGACAACATGACCACCTGACCCACGCTCAGAACCACTGAGGTGTCAGCTAGGGTCATAGCTTCCCCCAGAGAGGGGCTGGACTGGAGGAACTGTGTGGGGCTGACCAGGAGAGGCTGTGGGGGTGAGGGGCTCGGCAGATCCAGGAAGTCTGTAGTGACTGTAGATGACTGAGACAGACCTCCGTCAAAAGAACACAGGCCTGGTTGGACCTGGATACCCTGGAAATTAAACAAGACAGGTGGTTTGCCGAGTGCCTAAGAAAAAAACACATGCATATAATTCTGTCTGATTCGATTGGATAGGAATTCATCCGTGTGTAAGACATATGCAGAACGTCAGACAGTAGTCCTCACCTGTAGCTGGGCAAAGATCTTGGGTTGCAGGGAGGTGAGAGAGCTGAAGAGCTGTACGGCCTCAGGAGACAACGTGTCCGTCCCCTCCAACACTCCTACTCTCTGGAAGGCACCTGGACAGACCAAATAAAAGTTGGGGAAACACAGAGCGAGTAATGATAACGATTGGAGCCGGGCTTTCATGGTGACTGGAGGTGACCTGTAACGTTCCTACCTTCAGCAGGGGCTGGCGTGAGGGTCAGAGTCACAGTCTCAGTCATTGGGTCCACTTCAGTCCACTGGAGGTGAAACAGCAAACATCAGACATGGAGAAAAACAAGTTGTAACTGAAAGAGCTGGGAACAAGGTCTCCCTAGTTACCTGTGTTATATCAGTGGTGACCCCCCCCAGCCTGCTGGAAGGTCTCCCTAGTTACCTGTGTTATATCAGTGGTGACCCCCCCCCCCCCAGCCTGCTGGAAGGTCTCCCTAGTTACCTGTGTTATATCAGTGGTGACCCCCCCCCCCTAGCCTGCTGGAAGGTCTCCCTAGTTACCTGTGTTATATCAGTGGTGACCCCCCCAGCATGCTGGAAGGTCTCCCTAGTTACCTGTGTTAGATCAGTGGTGACCCCTCCCCCCCCAGCCTGCTGGAAGGTCTCCCTAGTTACCTGTGTTATATCAGTGTTATATCAGTGGTGACCCCCCCCCCCCAGCATGCTGGAAGGTCTCCCTAGTTACCTGTGTTAGATCAGTGGTGACCCCCCCCCCCCCAACCTGCTGGAAGGTCTCCCTAGTTACCTGTGTTATATCAGTGTTAGATCAGTGGTGACCCCCCCCCCCCCCAGCCTGCTGGAAGGTCGTCTCCCTAGTTACCTGTGTTATATCAGTGGTGACCCCCCCAGCATGCTGGAAGGTCTCCCTAGTTACCTGTGTTAGATCAGTGGTGACCCCTCCCCCCCAGCCTGCTGGAAGGTCTCCCTAGTTACCTGTGTTATATCAGTGGTGACCCCCCCCCCCCAGCATGCTGGAAGGTCTCCCTAGTTACCTGTGTTAGATCAGTGGTGACCCCCCCCCCCCAACCTGCTGGAAGGTCTCCCTAGTTACCTGTGTTATATCAGTGGTGACCCCCCCCCCCCCAGCCTGCTGGAAGGTCTCCCTAGTTACCTGTGTTATATCAGTGTTATATCAGTGGTGACCCCCCCCCCCAGCCTGCTGGAAGGTCTCCCTAGTTACCTGTGTTATATCAGTGGTGACCCCCCCCCCTCCCCCCAGCCTGCTGGAAGGTCTCCCTAGTTACCTGTGTTATATCAGTGGTGACCCCCCCCCCCCAGCCTGCTGGAAGGTCTCCCTAGTTACCTGTGTTATATCAGTGGTGACCCCCCCCCCCCCCCAGCCTGCTGGAAGGTCTCCCTAGTTACCTGTGTTATATCAGTGGTGACCCCCCCCCCTCCTGCTGGAAGGTCTCCCTAGTTACCTGTGTTATATCAGTGGTGACCCCCCCCCCCCCAACCTGCTGGAAGGTCTCCCTAGTTACCTGTGTTATATCAGTGGTGACCCCCCCCCCCCCCCAGCCTGCTGGAAGGTCTCCCTAGTTACCTGTGTTAGATCAGTGGTGACCCCCCCCCCCCCAGCCTGCTGGAAGGTCTCCCTAGTTACCTGTGTTATATCAGTGGTGACCCGCCCCCCCCCCCCCCCAGCCTGCTGGAAGGTCTCCCTAGTTACCCGTGTTATATCAGTGGTGACCCCCCCCCCCCAGCCTGCTGGAAGGTCTCCCTAGTTACCTGTGTTAGATCAGTGGTGAACCCCCCCCCCCCCCAGCCTGCTGGAAGGTCTCCCTAGTTACCTGTGTTATATCAGTGGTGACCCCCCAGCCTGCTGGAAGGTCTCCCTAGTTACCTGTGTTAGATCAGTGGTGACCCCCCCCCCCCCCCCAGCCTGCTGGAAGGTCTCCCTAGTTACCTGTGTTATATCAGTGGTGACCCCCCCCCCCCCCCAGCCTGCTGGAAGGTCTCCCTAGTTACCTGTGTTATATCAGTGGTGACCCCCCCCCCCTCCCCCCAGCCTGCTGGAAGGTCTCCCTAGTTACCTGTGTTATATCAGTGGTGACCCCCCCCCCCCCAGCCTGCTGGAAGGTCTCCCTAGTTACCTGTGTTATATCAGTGGTGACCCCCCCCCTCCCCCCAGCCTGCTGGAAGGTCTCCCTAGTTACCTGTGTTATATCAGTGGTGACCCCCCCCCCCCCCAGCCTGCTGGAAGGTCTCCCTAGTTACCTGTGTTATATCAGTGGTGACCCCCCCCCCCTCCCCCCAGCCTGCTGGAAGGTCTCCCTAGTTACCTGTGTTATATCAGTGGTGACCCCCCCCCTCCCCCCAGCCTGCTGGAAGGTCTCCCTAGTTACCTGTGTTATATCAGTGGTGACCCCCCCCCCCCCAGCCTGCTGGAAGGTCTCCCTAGTTACCTGTGTTATATCAGTGGTGACCCCCCCCCCCCCCCAGCCTGCTGGAAGGTCTCCCTAGTTACCTGTGTTATATCAGTGGTGACCCCCCCCCCCTCCTGCTGGAAGGTCTCCCTAGTTACCTGTGTTATATCAGTGGTGACCCCCCCCCCCCCAACCTGCTGGAAGGTCTCCCTAGTTACCTGTGTTATATCAGTGGTGACCCCCCCCCCCCCCCCCAGCCTGCTGGAAGGTCTCCCTAGTTACCTGTGTTAGATCAGTGGTGACCCCCCCCCTCCCCCCAGCCTGCTGGAAGGTCTCCCTAGTTACCTGTGTTATATCAGTGGTGACCCCCCCCCCCCCAGCCTGCTGGAAGGTCTCCCTAGTTACCTGTATTATATCAGTGGTGACCCCCCCCCCCCCCCCAGCCTGCTGGAAGGTCTCCCTAGTTACCTGTGTTATATCAGTGGTGACCCCCCCCCCCCTCCTGCTGGAAGGTCTCCCTAGTTACCTGTGTTATATCAGTGGTGACCCCCCCCCCCCCCAACCTGCTGGAAGGTCTCCCTAGTTACCTGTGTTATATCAGTGGTGACCCCCCCCTCCCCCCCCAGCCTGCTGGAAGGTCTCCCTAGTTACCTGTGTTAGATCAGTGGTGACCCCCCCCCCCCCCCAGCCTGCTGGAAGGTCTCCCTAGTTACCTGTGTTATATCAGTGGTGACCCGCCCCCCCCCCAGCCTGCTGGAAGGTCTCCCCAGTTACCCGTGTTATATCAGTGGTGACCCCCCCCCCCCAGCCTGCTGGAAGGTCTCCCTAGTTACCTGTGTTAGATCAGTGGTGAACCCTCCCCCCCCAGCCTGCTGGAAGGTCTCCCTAGTTACCTGTGTTATATCAGTGGTGACCCCCCAGCCTGCTGGAAGGTCTCCCTAGTTACCTGTGTTAGATCAGTGGTGACCCCCCCCTCCCCCAGCCTGCTGGAAGGTCTCCCTAGTTACCTGTGTTAGATCAGTGGTGACCCCCCCCCCCCCCAGCCTGCTGGAAGGTCTCCCTAGTTACCTGTGTTAGATCAGTGGTGAACCCCCAGCCTGCTGGAAGGTCTCCCTAGTTACCTGTGTTAGATCAGTGGTGACCCCCCCCCTCCTGCTGGAAGGTCTCCCTAGTTACCTGTGTTATATCAGTGGTGACCCCCCCCCCCAACCTGCTGGAAGGTCTCCCTAGTTACCTGTGTTATATCAGTGGTGACCCCCCCCTCCCCCAGCCTGCTGGAAGGTCTCCCTAGTTACCTGTGTTATATCAGTGGTGACCCCCCCCCCCTCCTGCTGGAAGGTCTCCCTAGTTACCTGTGTTATATCAGTGGTGACCCCCCCCCCCAGCCTGCTGGAAGGTCTCCCTAGTTACCTGTGTTAGATCAGTGGTGACCCCCCCCCCCCCCAGCCTGCTGGAAGGTCTCCCTAGTTACCTGTGTTATATCAGTGGTGACCCCCCCCCAGCCTGCTGGAAGGTCTCCCTAGTTACCTGTGTTATATCAGTGGTGACCCCTCCCCCCCAGCCTGCTGGAAGGTCTCCCTAGTTACCTGTGTTATATCAGTGGTGACCCCCCCCCTCCTGCTGGAAGGTCTCCCTAGTTACCTGTGTTATATCAGTGGTGACCCCCCCCCCCCAACCTGCTGGAAGGTCTCCCTAGTTACCTGTGTTATATCAGTGGTGACCCCCCCCTCCCCCCCCCCCCAGCCTGCTGGAAGGTCTCCCTAGTTACCTGTGTTATATCAGTGGTGACCCGCCCCCCCCAGCCTGCTGGAAGGTCTCCCTAGTTACCCGTGTTATATCAGTGGTGACCCCCCCCCCCCCAGCCTGCTGGAAGGTCTCCCTAGTTACCTGTGTTATATCAGTGGTGACCCCCCAGCCTGCTGGAAGGTCTCCCTAGTTACCTGTGTTATATCAGTGGTGACCCCCCCCCCCCTCCTGCTGGAAGGTCTCCCTAGTTACCTGTGTTATATCAGTGGTGACCCCCCCCCCCAGCCTGCTGGAAGGTCTCCCTAGTTACCTGTGTTATATCAGTGGTGACCCGCCCCCCCCCCCCCCCCAGCCTGCTGGAAGGTCTCCCTAGTTACCCGTGTTATATCAGTGGTGACCCCCCCCCCCCCCAGCCTGCTGGAAGGTCTCCCTAGTTACCTGTGTTATATCAGTGGTGACCCCCCAGCCTGCTGGAAGGTCTCCCTAGTTACCTGTGTTATATCAGTGGTGACCCCCCCCCCCTCCTGCTGGAAGGTCTCCCTAGTTACCTGTGTTATATCAGTGGTGACCCCCCCCCCCCCAACCTGCTGGAAGGTCTCCCTAGTTACCTGTGTTATATCAGTGGTGACCCCTCCCCCCCCAGCCTGCTGGAAGGTCTCCCTAGTTACCTGTGTTAGATCAGTGGTGACCCCCCCCCCCCCAGCCTGCTGGAAGGTCTCCCTAGTTACCTGTGTTATATCAGTGGTGACCCCCCCCCCCTCCTGCTGGAAGGTCTCCCTAGTTACCTGTGTTATATCAGTGGTGACCCCCCCCCCCCCCCAACCTGCTGGAAGGTCTCCCTAGTTACCTGTGTTATATCAGTGGTGACCCCCCCCCCCCCAGCCTGCTGGAAGGTCTCCCTAGTTACCTGTGTTAGATCAGTGGTGACCCCCCCCCCCCCAGCCTGCTGGAAGGTCTCCCTAGTTACCTGTGTTATATCAGTGGTGACCCCCCAGCCTGCTGGAAGGTCTCCCTAGTTACCTGTGTTATATCAGTGGTGACCCCCCCCCCCCTCCTGCTGGAAGGTCTCCCTAGTTACCTGTGTTATATCAGTGGTGACCCCCCCCCCCAGCCTGCTGGAAGGTCTCCCTAGTTACCTGTGTTATATCAGTGGTGACCCCCCCCCCCCCCCAGCCTGCTGGAAGGTCTCCCTAGTTACCCGTGTTATATCAGTGGTGACCCCCCCCCCCCCCCCAGCCTGCTGGAAGGTCTCCCTAGTTACCTGTGTTATATCAGTGGTGACCCCCCAGCCTGCTGGAAGGTCTCCCTAGTTACCTGTGTTATATCAGTGGTGACCCCCCCCCCCCCTCCTGCTGGAAGGTCTCCCTAGTTACCTGTGTTATATCAGTGGTGACCCCCCCCCCCCAACCTGCTGGAAGGTCTCCCTAGTTACCTGTGTTATATCAGTGGTGACCCCCCCCTCCCCCCCAGCCTGCTGGAAGGTCTCCCTAGTTACCTGTGTTAGATCAGTGGTGACCCCCCCCCCCCCAGCCTGCTGGAAGGTCTCCCTAGTTACCTGTGTTATATCAGTGGTGACCCCCCCCCAGCCTGCTGGAAGGTCTCCCTAGTTACCCGTGTTATATCAGTGGTGACCCCCCCCCCCCCAGCCTGCTGGAAGGTCTCCCTAGTTACCTGTGTTAGATCAGTCCCCCCCCCCCAGCCTGCTGGAAGGTCTCCCTAGTTACCTGTGTTAGATCAGTGGTGAACCCTCCCCCCCCCCCCAGCCTGCTGGAAGGTCTTCCTAGTTACCTGTGTTAGATCAGTGGTGACCCCCCCAGCCTGCTGCAATGTCTTCTGGGCCTCGTGGATGTGGTTCTTTATGTCGTTGACGGTTGGGAAGTAGCAAAGGTTATGTCTCTCTGGGACCTCCTCTGATCTAAACATCTCCCGCTCCACAAACCGCCTGACAGGAATACAAGACAGGAAGACAGGTTAACACCAGGGACAGTGATAGAGGTTAACACCAGGGACAGTGGTAGAGGTTAACACCAGGGACAGTGGTAATACAGGGGACCATGATAGAGATTAACACCAGGGACAGTGGTAATACAGGGGACCATGATAGAGGTTAACACCAGGGACAGTGGTAGAGGTTAACACCAGGGACAGTGATAGAGGTTAACACCAGGGACAGTGGTAGAGGTTAACACCAGGGACAGTGGTAATACAGGGGACCATGATAGAGATTAACACCAGGGACAGTGGTAATACAGGGGACCATGATAGAGATTAACACCAGGGACAGTGGTAATACAGGGGACCATGATAGAGGTTAACACCAGGGACAGTGGTAGAGGTTAACACCAGGGACAGTGGTAGAGGTTAACACCAGGGACCATGATAGAGGTTAACACCAGGGACAGTGGTAATACAGGGGACCATGATAGAGGTTAACACCAGGGACCATGATAGAGGTTAACACCAGGGACAGTGGTAGAGGTTAACACCAGGGACCATGATAAAGGTTAACACCAGGGACAGTGGTAGAGGTTAACACCAGGGACAGTGGTAGAGGTTAACACCAGGGACCATGATAGAGGTTAACACCAGGGACAGTGGTAATACAGGGGACCATGATAGAGGTTAACACCAGGGACCATGATAGAGGTTAACACCAGGGACCATGATAGAGATTAACACCAGGGACAGTTGTAATACTGGGGACCATGATAGAGGTTAACACCAGGGACAGTGGTAATACAGGGGAACATGATAGAGGTTAACACCAGGGACCATGATAGAGGTTAACACCAGGGACAGTGGTAATACTGGGGACCATGATAGAGGTTAACACCAGGGACAGTGGTAATACAGGGGAACATGATAGAGGTTAACACCAGGGACAGTGGTAATACAGGGGACCATGATAGAGGTTAACACCAGGGACAGTGGTAATACAGGGGACCATGATAGAGGTTAACACCAGGGACAGTGGTAATACAGGGGAACATGATAGAGGTTAACACCAGGGACAGTGGTAGAGGTTAACACCAGGGACAGTGGTAGAGGTTAACACCAGGGACAGTGGTAATACAGGGGACCATGATAGAGGTTAACACCAGGGACAGTGGTAGAGGTTAACACCAGGGACAGCGGTAATACAGGGGACCATGATAGAGGTTAACACCAGGGACAGTGGTAGAGGTTAACACCAGGGACAGCGGTAATACAGGGGAACATGATAGAGGTTAACACCAGGGACAGTGGTAGAGGTTAACACCAGGGACAGTGGTAATACAGGGGACCATGATAGAGTTTAACACCAGGGACAGTGGTAATACAGGGGACCATGATAGAGGTTAACACCAGGGACAGTGGTAATACAGGGGAACATGATAGAGGTTAACACCAGGGACAGTGGTAAAGGTTAACACCAGGGACAGTGGTAGATGTTAACACCAGGGACAGCGGTAATACAGGGGACCATGATAGAGGTTAACACCAGAGACAGTGGTAGAGGTTAACACCAGAGACAGTGGTAGAGGTTAACACCAGGGACAGCGGTAATACAGGGGAACATGATAGAGGTTAACACCAGGGACAGTGATAGAGGTTAACACCAGGGACAGTGGTAGAGGTTAACACCAGGGACAGTGGTAATACAGGGGACCATGATAGAGGTTAACACCAGGGACAGTGGTAGAGGTTAACACCAGGGACAGTGGTAATACAGGGGACAATGATAGAGATTAACACCAGGGACAGTGGTAATACTGGGGACCATGATAGAGGTTAACACCAGGGACAGTGGTAGAGGTTAACACCAGGGACAGTGGTAGAGGTTAACACCAGGGACAGTGGTAATACAGGGGACCATGATAGAGGTTAACACCAGGGACAGTGGTAGAGGTTAACACCAGGGACAGTGGTAATACAGGGGACTATGATAGAGGTTAACACCAGGGACAGTGATAGAGGTTAACACCAGGGACAGCGGTAATACAGGGGAACATGATAGAGGTTAACACCAGGGACAGTGGTAGAGGTTAACACCAGGGACAGCGGTAATACAGGGGACCATGATAGAGGTTAACACCAGGGACAGTGATAGAGGTTAACACCAGGGACAGCGGTAATACAGGGGAACATGATAGAGGTTAACACCAGGGACAGTGATAGAGGTTAACACCAGGGACAGTGGTAGAGGTTAACACCAGGGACAGTGGTAATACAGGGGACCATGATAGAGGTTAACACCAGGGACAGTGGTAATACAGGGGACCATGATAGAGGTTAACACCAGGGACAGTGGTAGAGGTTAACACCAGGGACAGTGGTAATACAGGGGACAATGATAGAGGTTAACACCAGGGACAGTGGTAATACTAGGGACCATGATAGAGGTTAACACCAGGGACAGTGTTAGAGGTTAACACCAGGGACAGCGGTAATACTGGGGACCATGATAGAGGTTAACACCAGGGACCATGGTAATACAGGGGAACATGATAGAGGTTAACACCAGGGACAGTGGTAGAGGTTAACACCAGGGACAGTGGTAGAGGTTAACACCAGGGACAGTGGTAATACTGGGGACCATGATAGAGGTTAACACCAGGGACCATGGTAATACAGGGGAACATGATAGAGGTTAACACCAGGGACCATGATAGAGGTTAACACCAGGGACAGTGGTAGAGGTTAACACCAGGGACAGTGGTAGAGGTTAACACCAGGGACCATGATAGAGGTTAACACCAAGGACAGTGGTAGAGGTTAACACCAGGGACAGTGGTAATACAGGGGACCATGATAGAGATTAACACCAGGGACAGTGGTAATACAGGGGACCATGATAGAGGTTAACACAAGGGACAGTGGTAGAGGTTAACACCAGGGACAGTGGTAATACAGGGGACCATGATGACCTGTACATCAGTCCCTGAGGTCCTCCTACTCTGAGCTGTTTGATATACGGCCCCTGAAGGCCTCCTTACCTGAGCTGTTTGCGGACCTGGTACACCTGATGATATCCCTGCTCCACCAACTCCCTGATCTTCTCTGCCACCCTGGGGTGGAGGCGAGATGGTATGGTTCCACCATCCTCCGCACCACCATCACAGACACATCCCCTCTCCTCCTCCTCCTCCTGCTTCACCTCCTCCTCCATGGGGAGGAAGAGGAGGTCTGGAGGAGGAGGTGGGAGGAGAGCCTCCATGTCATGATAGAGGTGAGCTTTCTGGGTGGGGAGCTGCATGTAGTACCTGTTAACGGGAGAGAATAAACAAAGAAACCCAAGTCAATCAACCAATACGTCAATCAATCAGAAAGTTGACTTATTTTAAACATTCAGTGTGTTATAAGCCCATTCGGGCTGAGCAATAAACTTAAATAATATATACGTATATCAAATCCAAGTATAAATAGCAGAATCAATCAATGCCTCAGGACTCCGCCCACGTCCCACAGGGTCTTCCGGAGGTTGAAGAAGGCTTTCTCCTGTTCCTGACGAACAACCCTCTTGTCTACGTTAGGGTCCGTAGGCACCCGGTGCTGGGGAAACTTACACACCTTCTTGATATAGATCCTGAGGAATGAGAGCAAAGTCAGAAAATATGTCCACAGACTTGGTAGCGTATTGTTTTGTCAGCATAGACAGATGTGTGTCTACCTGGCAGGGCATGTCGCTTTGTAATCAATGCTCTGACTGATGTTCTGCTCTGCAGTCTTCTTGGGTTGGAGGCCTTTCCTTCTTGGTCCATACTGACATTCCATCACTATAGCTCTACTGCCTGGATACAGATGGAGAAAGCAGATGACTATACTGCCTGGATACAGATGGAGAAAGTAGATGACTATACTGCCTGGATACAGATGGAGAAAGCAGATGATTCCATCACTATAGCTCTACTGCCTGGATACAGATGGAGAAAGTAGATGATTCCATCACTATAGCTCTACTGCCTGGATACAGATGGAGAAAGTAGATGAAGCTGCCTCCCAATTGGCACCCTATTCCCTCCAAATGGCACCCTATTCCCTCCAATTGGCATCCTATTCCCTATTTAGTGCACATATTTTGACCGGGGTCCGCAGTGCTAGTACGCAGTCATTATAACTCTGAATATGGTCTGAGAAACCATTATAACTCTGAATATGGCCCGAGAAACCATTATAACTCTGAATATAACCTGAGAAACCATTATAACTCTGAATATGACCCGAGAAACCATTATAACTCTGAATATGGCCTGAGAAACCATTATAACTCTGAATATGACCCGAGAAACCATTATAACTCTGAATATGGTCCGAGAAACCATTATAACTCTGAATATGGTCTGAGAAACCATTATAACTCTGAATATGGTCTGAGAAACCATTATAACTCTGAATATGGCCTGAGAAACCATTATAACTCTGAATATGGCCCGAGAAACCATTATAACTCTGAATATGGCCTGAGAAACCATTATAACTCTGAATATGGCCCGAGAAACCATTATAACTCTGAATATAACCTGAGAAACCATTATAACTCTGAATATGGTCCGAGAAACCATTATAACTCTGAATATGGTCTGAGAAACCATTATAACTCTGAATATGGCCTGAGAAACCATTATAACTCTGAATATGGCCCGAGAAACCATTATAACTCTGAATATGGCCTGAGAAACCATTATAACTCTGAATATGGTCCGAGAAACCATTATAACTCTGAATATGGCCCGAGAAACCATTATAACTCTGAATATGGCCTGAGAAACCATTATAACTCTGAATATGGCCTGAGAAACCATTATAACTCTGAATATGGCCTGAGAAACCATTATAACTCTGAATATGGCCTGAGAAACCATTATAACTCTGAATATGGTCTGAGAAACCATTATAACTCTGAATATGGTCCGAGAAACCATTATAACTCTGAATATGGTCTGAGAAACCATTATAACTCTGAATATGGTCCGAGAAACCATTATAACTCTGAATATGGCCCGAGAAACCTTTCATTCATATGATCCAGTTATTACATAATAACACTTTCCTGAAAGCCTGCAGGTATTATGCTTTATTACTTGTTATAAGCATGGCTGTTGCGGTGACTGTACTACGGCCACGCCGGCAGTCATGAGTCATGACCGCAGTAAACATCTACATGACCGGTAATCTCCTCTGTACATGCCTTACTAGTAGTCTGCACAAGTCACCAACCACCATCATTAATAGACTGACACATTACCTTTAGTTACAAGATCTCTCTCTCTCTCCTTCATACCTTTAGTTACAGGATCTCTCCTCTCTCTCTCCTTCATACCTTTAGTTACAGGATCTCTCCTCTCTCTCTCCTTCATTCCTTTAGTTACAGGATATCTCCTCTCTCTCTCCTTCATACCTTTAGTTACAGGATATCTCCTCTCTCTCTCTCCTTCATTCCTTTAGTTACAGGATCTCTCCTCTCTCTCTCCTTCATTCCTTTAGTTACAGGATCTCTCCTCTCTCTCTCCTTCATTCCTTTAGTTACAGGATCTCTCCTCTCTCTCTCCTTCATACCTTTAGTTACAGGATCTCTCCTCTCTCTCTCCTTCATTCCTTTAGTTACAGGATCTCTCTCTCTCTCCTTCATACCTTTAGTTACAGGATATCTCCTCTCTCTCTCCTTCATTCCTTTAGTTACAGGATCTCTCCTCTCTCTCTCCTTCATTCCTTTAGTTACAGGATATCTCCTCTCTCTCTCCTTCATTCCTTTAGTTACAGGATCTCTCCTCTCTCTCTCCTTCATACCTTTAATTACAAGATCTCTCTCTCTCTCCTTCATTCCTTTAGTTACAGGATATCTCTCTCTCTCCTTCATACCTTTAGTTACAGGATCTCTCCTCTCTCTCTCCTTCATTCCTTTAGTTACAGGATCTCTCCTCTCTCTCTCCTTCATTCCTTTAGTTACAGGATATCTCCTCTCTCTCTCTCCTTCATTCCTTTAGTTACAGGATATCTCCTCTCTCTCTCTCCTTCATTCCTTTAGTTACAGGATATCTCACCACGTGAGTGTCCATCTCCTCTCTCTCTCTCCTTCATTAATGTAGACTTACAAGCCTACAGCCTATGGCATGGAGCATAGACAGGTAACATACAGATTATGTTATTCTGAAAAAGAAAAAAAAAAGATATCTTCATATCATGTTTCTTTATACCTGACTAAAATAAATCATGGCTTTATTGTGATGGTGTATATTCAATAGATTTATTATACTTTTTTAAATGTAGATGTTCCAAAAGGCGCGTATCAGAGGCCTGGAGATGCATAACATCTATGTTCAGGGACGCCATCGTCGGCTACTGAACCAGTACTGTGACCGTATACCTGCATTGACAAAAGGGACGCCATCGTCGGCTACTGAACCAGTACTGTGACCGTATACCTGCATTGACAAAAGGGACGCCATCGTCGGCTACTGAACCAGTACTGTGACCGTATACCTGCATTGACAAAAGGGACGCCATCGTCGGCTACTGAACCAGTACTGTGACCGTATACCTGCATTGACAAAAGGGACGCCATCGTAGGCTACTGAACCAGTACTGTGACCGTATACCTGCATTGACAAAAGGGACGCCATCGTCGGCTACTGAACCAGTACTGTGACCGTATACCTGCATTGACAAAAGGGACGCCATCGTAGGCTACTGAACCAGTACTGTGACCGTATACCTGCATTGACAAAAGGGACGCCATCGTAGGCTACTGAACCAGTACTGTGACCGTATACCTGCATTGACAAAAGGGACGCCATCGTCGGCTACTGAACCAGTACTGTGACCGTATACCTGCATTGACAAAAGGGACGCCATCGTAGGCTACTGAACCAGTACTGTGACCGTATACCTGCATTGACAAAAGGGACGCCATCGTAGGCTACTGAACCAGTACTGTGACCGTATACCTGCATTGACAAAAGGGACGCCATCGTCGGCTACTGAACCAGTACTGTGACCGTATACCTGCATTGACAAAAGGGACGCCATCGTAGGCTACTGAACCAGTACTGTGACCGTATACCTGCATTGACAAAAGGGACGCCATCGTCGGCTACTGAACCAGTACTGTGACCGTATACCTGCATTGACAAAAGGGACGCCATCGTCGGCTACTGAACCAGTACTGTGACCGTATACCTGCATTGACAAAAGGGACGCCATCGTCGGCTACTGAACCAGTACTGTGACCGTATACCTGCATTGACAAAAGGGACGCCATCGTCGGCTACTGAACCAGTACTGTGACCGTATACCTGCATTGACAAAAGGGACGCCATCGTCGGCTACTGAACCAGTACTGTGACCGTATACCTGCATTGACAAAAGGGACGCCATCGTCGGCTACTGAACCAGTACTGTGACCGTATACCTGCATTGACAAAAGGGACGCCATCGTCGGCTACTGAACCAGTACTGTGACCGTATACCTGCATTGACAAAAGGGACGCCATCGTCGGCTACTGAACCAGTACTGTGACCGTATACCTGCATTGACAAAAGGGACGCCATCGTCGGCTACTGAACCAGTACTGTGACCGTATACCTGCATTGACAAAAGGGACGCCATCGTCGGCTACTGAACCAGTACTGTGACCGTATACCTGCATTGACAAAAGGGACGCCATCGTAGGCTACTGAACCAGTACTGTGACCGTATACCTGCATTGACAAAAGGGACGCCATCGTCGGCTACTGAACCAGTACTGTGACCGTATACCTGCATTGACAAAAGGGACGCCATCGTCGGCTACTGAACCAGTACTGTGACCGTATACCTGCATTGACAAAAGGG